>NW_020228004.1:459292-572495 GCF_003070985.1 Temnothorax curvispinosus
CCATATGATCAGATACCATATGACTGTCATCATATGACCAGTACCTCCATCAAAGCCCAAAAGTGACAAAGACGTCCACATGCCAGCAAGAACAACAACAAGCGATATTTTAGTATTATTAAAGAATTCCGATAAGAAAGACGAACCCGAAGAGAGAAAATGTCCATACGCTCGCCAGACTTTAATTAGGCAATTAAAATTTTTTGTTTCGTACTTCGGGAGCACCCCTCTTCCTATCGATTAGTATTATGACTCATGACTATTCACATGACTACCACAAACTGGAAATAATCCTTTATTTTGAATATTTCACTTAATATTTTTTTTTTATTTATGTAACATAATAAATGCGGAACTAGTATAATGCATAAAATACGTGTACGATGGTCTCTTAAAAAACTTAGCAACATGCGAGAAAGATATGTCGTAGTTGTAATTTAGACGTGCGAGACACGTATGGAAAACTTTATGTCTAACGAGAGAATAATGCATTATGAGGAAAGCAGCGCGCCGTACATAGCGCCGCAATAAAAATGCAATTAAAAGGGTTCGCGCGCGATAAAAAAGAGAGGCCAAAAGCCTTCATGGCCATGTCGAAAAAGCGCGCTGACTTTGCGACGGTGAAATTTTGCAGTCGGACGGTGCTCGCGAATTATTTTCCGCGCGTCTTCCCTCGAGCGCACCCGAAATCGTAGCGTATTTTCCCCGCGATGCTTTCAGCAGTACGGGCAAAATTATCCTTCTCTCGGGAACAATATTGACTTTATTCATGAAACCTGCATTTAACAGTGAAAGATAATAGTGTTTTACCACATTTCTCTAGCTCTCTCTTGTATTTTCGAAGATGAACCGTAACCGTGAAAATTGACGTTAATTAATAGCGAAGGCAATTAATACGGATATAAAATAAATTTAAAAAATTATACTCTCTACAGTATATGTTATCATAATAAACTTATAATTGTAACGCTTGTGAAATATCCACTCGTATATTAAAAATTTTGTTCAGAGAGAGAACATGGAATAAATTTTAACAACGATAATTGAGTCAGTAAATGTGTTAGTAAACGCAGATGTCCGTACGTTATAAATATTCATAGTTTCTCATTAAGACTAAGATTCGACATTCATAACGGAGATTAGTATTAATTTCGATCTTTACTCGGACTCTTTCTAACTAAATGTACATATGAATGTTGCGTCTAGATAAATGATTACTATAATGAATATTGTATTGACAACTTACTGTATACTTGCCAATTCATGTTGGCCTGAATATTTTTGTGTAAATTTGCTTACAAATAGCCACGCATTACTTGTATCATTTAATTTTCAAGTAAATATTAAAATAGGTATTTTACTCCGCACGCGATCTCTCATCTTCTCTCCCTCAACTCTGTCTCTTTCTGTCTCGACTCACTCTTTTTCTCTTTCCATTTTTCTTCCCATAAGAATTAAGCGTGACGACATGCATCTACGACTCCGCCGCGCGCCGTCGTATATAAAACTGCTTGCAAATATTTCGCGCAAAAAAAAAACGAGCGTTTTTGCATATGAAAGACGCGCGATTATGTTAAGTTGCACTATAAAGAACGACCAAGAGTTTTCATGCTCCTGTTGATAAGACGGCAACAAAGCGATATCATGAGGGCTGGCCTATAATCACGGGACATTATTCTTATTATCTTCCGTCGCCGACACCGCCGACGAACACGAATTAAGCCGTAGATCGTTGTGAAGTATAGTTCGGCGACATTGTACTAAGAGCGTACGCGAGCGTACCCTGCGGGATTGTTATTGATCTAATTAATTATTCACGCTGCCGCTCGCCGCCGCCGCCGCCGCCGGAGAAACAATGCCGTTCTTTGAAACTCGCGAGGAGCGTCTTCTGTTACAACAATCCGCCACGCTCTCGCGAGACGAAAATTAATCAGCCTCCGCAACGACCGTGAAGAATAGAATACGTCGCGAAATGCAAACGCGACGCTTTCAATGCATATTTTGCTGATCACCCGTTCAGCCAAGATGTAAGAGTTTTAAAAGAATAGATCGCACAGTTACAAGCCTCAATTAATCTCGCATAGACTTTGCTGAATTTTGACGTAATGCATAATTCTAAAGTTTTTCCTAAATTAATTATAAAATTCTAAATTCTTAGCTCTACTTGAACTCATTCTTTAAAATTTATATTAAAACAGAAAGAAACGCAAAATAGAAAAAGTCAACTAGTAATGAAAATAAATTATAAGTATTGTAAATTGTGAATTCAGATAATGGATTTAGCAATATATGTCAAAGAACCGCAGTTGCAAAAATAATCATCTCGCATAGGTATCTGATTTTTATCAAGTCACGCTGTAATTACGAACCATTTGCATCGCACAAAAGCGCACAAATTCGCTGCTTTATATTCTGCGACCTGTCGTGTAGTAAGATAACTGCTGTCGACGTTTGACGGGCAGTAACTAGCATTCTCTGAAAAATGCAAGCCATCATAAAATCTTACAGCGTTTAATTCATCCTGCAACGCGCGGATGTGCTGCAGCTTTTTTTCACAACACGCAGGGCGGTTTTGATAACTGCGAGAAGCAACGGGACCGTATACATCGGGGGAGCTTTCAAAACGCTCCTCGTGTCATTTTTACCAAGAGCCGTACGTGCTGTCAGACCCATCGCGAGAGCACACATATCTACGGCTTTAAATTACAATCGACGTTTGCGCGCGACGCTTTTTGCATGCATTTCGCCAATTGCATTCGACAATTCGCGAGAAATTGCGCGACAGGTAAAAGTACCTTCGTACTACGCTTCAAAATAATTCGCAAGGCGATCCTCAATTATGTTAAGTAGGACATTTTACTACCTACAATAAACTCGTTCCGAAAAAGTGGATGCATATAAATGTGAACATTAATTACTCGAAAATTACATTAGTGAAAATTTTATTAGCGATTTAATAATTATTTTTTATATTTTTCGTTAAAGATGTAGACTAAATGCATAGAAGATGCATTACTGGACTAACGATATATGCTGGCAGTTTCTTTTTATCTCTCGTATATAGGGCTGACGAACATATCCTTGTACGATAGTCCGATGGTTTCACAGGGAATACACCCGTCCATTCATCACACTCCGTCCGGAATTAATACAGATTAATCTCTCGCTAAATATCGCTGGTAAAAAAATTTAATAGCTATCATAAAATTATTAGAAAATACTGTGAGTAAATATAAAAAGAGATATAAATTGCTGCCGATAATACCATATATTTGCCATTAATCTTCTTTCGCGTAAAACAAAATAATCCCATAATGGTTTATTCTTGTTTATTGAAAAATGACGGCTATCAGTTACGCGATCGGGAATTATTGTGTCGTTGCATTAGTAGCGGTGTTAAGGATTAATCTGATCGATCTAGCTAGTTGGCCGACGCGCATACAGTGACGCCGCGGGAATCCCTGTAGCAAACAGGAACAATATTGCGAATGGAAAAAGACGGAATCCTGGGCAATAAGCGAGTAACGAGGAGAATCTAAAAAGGACATCTTCTCGACGTTGTACAAATGACGGTGGGATATATACAAGGTGTCTAATAATTCATTGTGCAACTGGCGAGAAAAGTGACTTTTCACGAAAAAAAAAGATAAATGGAAAATATAGAATAAATTTTTTCGCAACATTTTTAAAACGCAATTTTAATTACGGAGGTACGTCTATCTGATTATTGAATTTTTATATTGATTAGAGTACAGTTTTTTTACGACAATTAATGACACCTATTATATTTTGCAAATGGGATATTAGTCTCTTACAGAAGTAAACTATATGCATCGAATAATAAACATTATTTTCGTATATTTTCTCTTGCTTTCTTTTTCCACGAAGTAGGTATCTCCTTGTTACTGGTTGTGCTACAATTTACTGGATACCCTGTATGTACATCGCGCACAGTACAGATGCAATCTTACCAGGGAGAAAAATCTCACCTTCACCGGTCTAAATTGCTCAACCGCACGGCGCGAGCAAGATGCATGACCTTAGTAATTCGGAGTACTTCTTAGCGTACAAACAGAGACTTTCTGACATCATGAATACGAATGACGAACGTGTTCTCAGCAGTTTTTTTCGCACAAAAATTGCATAGTATAAAGCATTGAGCGAATCTTGATTTTCAGTTCATATGCACAAATACAAATACAAATATTTGTTGCAAAAAGTACCTACATACAAGTACAGGCACAAAAATAAAAAAGAGATAGTTATGTGTAGATAGTGGACACTCTATACATACTCTATATAGTGTAGTAGATATACTCTACATCGTGTAATCTTTCGACGTGGTTTTTTTTTGTTGCCATGCCCTAGAACATATGTGGGACATATCGCTATGTATCACAACCACCTCGCATTTCTCCCAGTAAATCCATGGCTCTATCGATATAACTTCACCACGTAGGCACCTCTTACAATCATCGGACAGAAGGAAACGGCGAGAGCTCTGCCAAAGTGAGTTTGTGTGTAAACTCGGCGCTGAAAGAAGCACTCAAACTGTCCGAAGCCTTTTAATGCACCGTGACAGTAAGAAATAAGGTGGAGCGCGCACATTAGTCACATGCTGACGATCGGTTTTGTTACGGCGAATTAAAAAGGGTTACATTTTTTATTTTTGTTATTAATTATAGAAAATATCAGCGTGAGACGCAAAGCTTTGAGATGCAAAACTCTTTTAATGAATACCGTATATTTTTATAGAGTGTGAAAACTTTCAATATTACAACCATATTGTTATAACGCGAAATTGTATTATTTAAGCAAATTCTTTGCAATACAGTTATTATTCACTTATATAATATTTTATATCTTTTCACGATTCTATTTATATATTTGAATTAATATTAAGATCAAGTTAAAAGAACAGTAAACAAAATTAAAATTTAATTTTTAAATTAAAATTTAATGTAAAAAAGGACCCCCGCACAAACATTTGGCCGCATTTTGGCCCTCGGTGAAATTAACTGAAACTGTTGTATAGTTTCATAGTATAGTATAGGCCTGTAGTAAAGGCCTGAGTATAGACCTGAGTCTATAGTATAGGCCTGTAGTAAAGGCCTGAGTCTGACAACTGTAGTATAAACCTAAGCCTGATCTGGCCTGAGCTGCAAGTTTCGAAGCCACGACACTTCTCTTTTTTCCATCCACGGAATGGGGGAAACAGGTTTTTAACTTCAATCAGCAGAGAAAACCCTTTCCCCCATTCTCCGTGGATGGAAAAGGAGTTGTCGTGGCTCCGAAGTTTGAAGTTGCTCAGGCCTGATCTAGGCTTAACTAAAAGAGACCGATTTAAAACATCAATCAAATATGCTAAAATTCAGCATTTTAAATGGCTGTAGCAAGGTTTGTGCAAAATTCTTTAACAATTATCCCTAGCTTCCAACACTGGGGTGCCTGTAACCCCAGGTAAAATTCTTTAGTTTGCTTCGAGAATTTACCTTTTCTTTATACAAGCGACTATTTTCCAAACACTGTCTTTTTCATATTTTCTTATTCATAGGCATATTCCTTGATGTCTGGCATATCGATGAAAAAAAGGGACTCAAAATCAGTTGATTTCTTCATATAGTTTTAGCTAAATATACGACGTGGGGTAGCCTGTACCCCAGTGTGGAAAACCCGTAAAAATTTAGAAGTGTGGGAAGCTAAGGTTATTATTCACCTTTTTACATATTTTTATTTCTTTGTGTATTTAGAATTTGGCAGGAAGAGCAATGGCGATATTTGATCAAATTATATTCAGAAATTGATCGGAGTTCCAAAAGTTCCCCACGATCATCCCTCTGCGGCAACCCTCTTTAATACATCAATGTGATATATGTTCCAGGACACGCAACACATGCGTGGAACATTATGCGCAGTTTATGTCCTTGTGGTCGCGTGAACGTGCACTCGGGCGCTTTCTCCGCGTGACATGTCCGCGGAAGGATAACGATATTTCTGAATAAGAGCGGCATTACGCCGACGTGCGGACGTATATCCGAGGCGAAGCGATAATTTTAACGAGTGCGGCGCGAGAAACGGAGACGGAGGGTACCGGGACAGGCGGCAAGAAGAAATGCGTTATTACGTGCCTACAGTATCTAGTCCCCGGTAAATATGAATGGCTTTAATATTCCGTAAGCACGAAGGCGCCACTTTTAAAGTTCATGCATATCCCGAACGTGACCGGGAAACATTACGTAAACCAAGAAGGGCCAGGGGCTTACGTCTCGAGCGGCGTGAGACGGGGATGCACGTGCTGAAATGAACCCCGCGGTTACACGTTACACCTAGTATTTCTTGCGACCATTGTATTTTGCGCTCGTAAGGTTTACCGTTCTTTGCGCGCGGCCGCGACAGTTCCGATGAATTATTACTATTTTTACGAACTGTTCCGCGTAATCGACTCTTCTACGTCAATAGTAAAAAATTGTTAAACTACGAAATCTTCATTTTTCTAAACAAGACTGACAAAAATACTACCTTGATATATCTGACTTTAAGAAAATCTCTCGGCGTTTCCGTAAAGTTTAGATGAAATGGTAAGACAATAAAATTAACGTAAAATCTATTCATTTTAGATGTTTGTCAATTTTATTTTTCGGATGATGTTTTAAATAAGATACTGACTTATACATATATATGTATTTAGAAAAGACAAGAACCTTTTAAAGAAGAACGTTCTACCTGTTAATCTAATATATCAATAATTAATACACATGATGAATAAGATGTTTTCAATAATTATAGAGAAGGGAGCCATAAATTCCATAATCTTACGGTTAATCTTACGGAAAGTGTCAATGAAATGCAATATAAAAGAAAAGAGCAATAGATAGTCACTGACTATTTTCTATTCGATGTAGATGGGATCAATGCTCAAATAGTGTATCAAATTAACAACAAATGTATAATAATACAACGTTTGTTTTTAAAGCTGGTCGAGACGTGAAAAAGCTGATGAAAAAGCACTCAGAAAATCGACTAGAAATATGTACTTTATACAGGACATTGAGACAATGAGACTCCGTCGATCTCGTGCACGACTGCGCATCGTTTGATTAACATTTTCATCGCAACGGCCCGAAAACTTCGTGCCAGCTTTCGCGGAATATCCAAAATTACAAATTTTCATTAAAAACTTTCACGAGCAATTCCCGTATAAGTCTGTGCTGTCGTCCGTGGTCCGTGGGATGTGTAATATATGTATACGTATAAGTTTTCTCAGGTCTGCGCCCACCGTGGCGGATTCGTACTCGCGGTTAATTTAGGTATACGGTATCGTCGACCACAAACTGCGCACATTAGCGGACTGTTTAAAATTCTTGCAATGTATACAGTGAATAGAACAATGTATGTGAGAAAAAATAATGGTATCTACTATTTAAAAAATTAAAAATGTAAACGTCCGCATATCGATTTGCATGGCTAAAATGTTGCAAATTCAAAGACAGATATAGTATGCCTATTCTTTTTTTCCGACGATAATGTTGTTTCTTAAAAATTTTTTGTAACAGGTAACAGATATACGCGAATATCCGGAAGCGAGATCGCATGAATTTACGTTAGAAATCTATTTCGCGCGTATTAACGTCCGCGTCTAGCGAAAGCACCGTTGATACCCTCCAATCATGATTTATTGACCACAAACAGAATTTCGGAGGCCAATGATACGGCACGTTACCTTATCGCGGCGCGATACTGCGGGACCTGGGTACTCTACGAGCAGCGAAATTGGGCGTGGATTATTGTCTTACGATACAATAAACGGGTTGATATGCGTTTACACGAGGAGGCACTCGCAGATGCGGGAATCCGAAACGAGGTCGTGTCGAATAGATAATTACCGTGAATTCAGTGCGTCCCGGCGGGACTAACTAATCGCAACACTCGCGGCAACCGCAAACTTTCCGCACGCCGCTAATGTATCACCGGCATACCTATATACGCAAATCTCGAGAGCGCGCGAGTGTACGTTGAATATACGTATATACACGGCAACACGACAAGATCGCTTTTAATCTATCCACGAGGAATATTTAATAACTCATTAACAGCAGCGAGAGAAATGCCGGCTCCTTTGTGCACTCGCAAGCCGGATTTAATCTCTAGTCCGGGCTTGTCCGAGCTTTTACTCACTTTCTTCTCCTTATCGTCTCGTTGAACGAGATAAAGAGAAATTAATAGAGACTGGACGACCCGCGCAATCCTCACACATAGATCATGCATAAACTGACGCAAGATGTATCGATGTATGTATATTAACATCAATGTAATTGCGATTTATCAGCACTGTTCTAATTGCAAGTAGAGGTTTCCTTAAATATAAATTTGGTCATTATTAAATAATATTTTGTTAATCCACCATATGTTTCAGCTAACTGGAGAAATTTATATAATTCTATTTCATTATTATTTATATTTACTTACAGGTTTACTAATTATTATAGTATTAATTATATAAATTATTTAATTAATTTTTTTGTTAAAAACTGCATAGATACTAAATTGATTTAAACGTTTTTGAAAAACGTATCATGATTAGCTTCAAAATAATGAACAGTACACTTTGAGTATGTTATTTTAACTAAAGCTCTTCTTACAAAAAAGGTTCAGTCAAATGTGTTATTTTTAGATGTTTATGCGTGTAGAAATAACACAGTTGAATTTACAGTATCTCCAACTCTTATTTGAAAAACCTTATACTGATGCTGGGGTAGAGGAACCCTCTAGGGCTGGGCGGGTCTGCTCATTGAGACCCGCCCATAGTCATTGAGACAGTATTTATTCCCAAAACGTCAAAACCAGAGAACAGCAATTTAATAAAATTGAAAAATAATGAAAGTTGATTATAAACTAAGTATTTGTCAAGAATATAAATGTAAAGATAAATGTTCCTTAATGAATAATGAGTTTTCTATTAAGTCCGACTCGTTGTTTTCATCTTCAGATACATAATAGTACATATCACGAGTCAGATTCATTATGCAGTCTTAATGAGTTAATAATGACCGGTAGAGTTCTAGATCGTATCTCAGTAATTGCAGCCAATTATTGGGAGATAAAAAATGTATCGAATGATTTCTCGAATTTTATACAATTGAATAAGCAATTACTTGAACTAAATATCATTAATGACTGAAATAGCTTTTATTTCTATCCTATTTCCACGTCAAAGAACATTATTTAAAAATTTATTTTCAACATTTATAAAAAAAACATCTCTTAAAAATAATATTCAATTATTTTTCAGTTGACGAGAGCAACTCAGGCATGCAGGTAACTTAGGCTACGGTCAACGTGACGCTACAAATGCTTCGAAGCATTCCTCTTCTCTTTTCTTTCAATGAAGAAAGAAAGAGAAGAAGAACGCTCCAAAGCATTTGTAGCGTCACGTTGACCGTAGCCTTAATTTATGAAAATTTTAAAACGTTCTATTGCAGAAACAAAAAATGTTTTTTAAGTAATGCGATAAAAATCGGGGTTTTTTGTTTACAAAAAATTTCTCTATTTCCCTCAAAAAAGTTAACAATAAATATATATTTTTACTTTTATTGTCATTTAAGTGTTTAACTTGACCAGTAATTGTACCGTAAAGATGCCCGGTCGATTTGCGTTCCAAGAATATCCCGTTACAAAGAGACGTTTGTAGTTTAGTACATGACTTTGTGCTAAGACGCGTCTGAAACGTCTTTATTAGACATGTGTATTGTGTAGCTTTTCATCGCTAATTGAATCATTTTGTGGCCTATAATTATGTCATTGCGTCATTGCCGACTGCATCACGCGAACAGACAGACTGACAATGACATATGTATTATTTCGTTATCTTTGATGAATTTCTTCGTATTTTTTTTCTTTCAAGGGTGACACAAAGAGATAATGCATATTAATCATAAAATTAAAAAAAAAGCAATTCATTCAAATGTATCTTGTTAAATGACTTTGAAAAATTTCCGGACCCTTGAAATAAGCAATAATAAATGCTTCTATTCATTCTGGGATTTTCTTGGTCCCTGGAGATAATGTTATCGTCACTTTACATTCTTCTCGGATCAATGTTCCTCTCTTTTCAGCAAATTTGGCATTTTTACGGATCATATTATTTTCGCATATACCAACTTCAATCTTATACATGTTTGCACCCTCAATGAGAGGATATTTATATCAAATTCTCTTTCGTCAAATAAAAATTATCGCTTCTCTCCATTCCTCACTCCTTTATATTGAATAAAACGTTTTTCAGCCAAACTGAAGGCAATAATCTCTTATATAAATCTAAAGGCAATTAAGATAAATTTTCACCTTAAATATGGTTTCTAATTTTTGACGTTCCGGAAATTTATCTCGATATAAACATAGCGCCCAACTTTATAAAACATAAAAATTTATAATGTAATTCACTAGTCCTTAATTTATATTCACGTTTGTGCCCATGTATATCTACATTATAAATTTTTATTTTTTATAAAATCGTGAACCACGTTTACATCGGTTCGATCCGTTACTGTTGTATTTCAACGTGACCGCCGAATCTCGCCGTGATTTGTATAAAGCAAGGCGAGCCGCGGGGATTCCTCATTCGTATCGTAGCTACTTATCGCGCTGTCCGCCTGCCGGAACGAGCGTGTTCAGTACGCCGTTACAAAAGACGGGACGTATAGTATCCAGCTGGGAAGCAATTTCAAGAGGATTCAGTATTCGCGTACGCCGCCGCGCTGACGAGAAAACGAATCACCTGCGGTGGCATTACGCGATCGCGGTCTCTTCGACTTATCTGGAAGAACGGCTTCTCGAGCTGTATCATCTGATACGAAGAAAATTTTTTTCTCCGAGATATCAGGTACGATGTTTTCTCCGTCACATAAGCCGAGAAGTGTCATCGTATTTACATACAGATAGATTTATTAATCATAAATTGAATTATTTCGTGAAAATTTAATAAGAACACTGTAGATTCAAGTGTCATTTCTACATAGCACAAACGTCTAAAAATGACACGTTTAACTGTCATTGTAGAGTTCGTTTTACATGTTTTGTTGCGTGTTAAATTAACACGTTTAATCGTATTAATTTAAATTTTAATACGTTCAACCGTGTTAAATGACGCGTGATTTAAAAAGGCAAAAAATGTGTAAGAAGAGCTTCAGTTAAAATAACACACTTGTATTTGCAGTGAATGCTCCGAAGAGAAAGCAACAAAGTGTTGTAGATTAACAAGAATTTAAAAAATGCTTAACATCGCTCAATGACATTAGTATTGAAACTGTCAGTGCTTGATATTTAATTATTGAAATGAAAATTTCTCCCAAGAATGTCAATTTTCGAGCTCTACTTAATTCGCGGAGTAACAGCGCGAATAAAGTGGCATTTAATGAACAAAACACTTCTGGTTTTATGTATGCAGAATTTAATAACAGCAAATGAATAATAATTTACCAGTTGAAATTGTAAATGAAACGTTGTCTCTCGTAGATCCAATTATGCAAAATTACGTTAAACAACGAGCCTGAAAATCGAGTTAATTTTTATTGGAGCGTCGAGTACGTCTACCCGTATAAAATCGCGAGCATCGATCGAGTCCTTTGCAATGCACCGATTTTAGAGTAGTGTAGAACTGTTACGGTATCCATGGATATTCCGAGCGTTAAGGGAGCACGTTACGAAGAAGTCGCTCTTTCGAGAGGACGAATAATCGGGGAATAGCGCGAGAGAGCAATTTTAAGCTTGATTTATCGTCGATCTCCAAAGGAAATCGCGGTCCGCCTGACGCCCGCAGGATTCTGCACGATATAAAAAGAACCCTTAATCCTATAAGGAAAGGAGGTGCGACGACGAGACTCGAATTTTATTTTCGGCGAGGAAGAGATAACGATTCATCTCGCGGGGAGCTGGACGCGCGGAATATCAGCTTCCGATTTGCTGCCAGTAATTTCAAGAGGGGTTCTTTCGAGCAGCGTTAAATCTTGCACTCGAATTGCTGTGGCAACGCATCGCGCTATCCGATTGTGTCAGTAATCCGAGAGGTTTATACCTCACAATCGTATAAAGTAACGTAAATAAAAAATGCAAACGGTACGTAGATTGTCGTCCAAATAAATTCTACACTATTTAAGTTAATTTTGGGACACGTATGCAAATTGTCATATATTGTATTCGGAAAAGTCAGTTTAGAAAGTCTATAAGTTGTGACGCTGCTCGATAACGTTAATCATTTGTTTAAAATGCAAAATGCGCCTTGCGCATTAGGCAATGCGTTAACAAAGCGCTATTTCCTTTTTTTTCTTTTTCGCAAATACAAGCGCCATTTATTACTTCGAAGTAAGCTTCCATTACTGTTAGCATGAACTTTGCAAGTAAAAATTATATTCCACGAGGGGGGGGGGGGGAAGGAATTTTATTTCGACTACGCGGCATTCGGGACAAAATTCAACGTCGAATATCGCCGGTGAAAGCGCGGCATCGTTCTATGGTTAATCGAAATACGAAATCGGTACAATCTGAAACGACTGTGCAAAGCCGTTGTCGATAGGCAGTAGAGCGCGATTATTATGACGCTCGTCTGTTCTCTCGTTTATACCTTTGTGTTTTATACAGCCAATAATGCGGATTTGTAGTTGACATTTTTTGTCGAAACGAGTCGCCGCCGGATGAATGGCCGAATTAAGCGTGCATGACATATTGTTTTAATGAAGAAGCACGCGTGTGTAAAATGTAATTTTCGAACACTGCTTGAGTGGCCTTCAACAGGTAACGTGGGTAAAAGTTACACGGCGGGTCGTGTGGGGTTTGTTGGACCCCGTAAAATAATTATCGCCAAAAAAATATCACACTCAATTTTATTGGAGAATATAACTTTAAATCTATTAAATAGCTCATATATTAATAGAACAATGAATGAAATTAATATTTCTTATTTCTCCGAATTAAATAATAATTAGGAGAGACCGGGGCTGGTTGCCACTTTTCAAATATTGATTTAAAAAAAATGTTAGCAGTATTTTATAATATCGTATACCACTTTATAATGTAGCTACATCCTTTAAGTATAAGAAAAAAATATTAGACTTATATATATTTATACACAAAAAAGTTATTTAATTCTAAGCAAAATCGTGCAATCTGACAACTTACCCCATACCCAGGGTTGGGTGTCACGTATCTTAAATATAGAGAAAACATACGACAAATAGTTCCTGTTTTAATATTTTATTAAAGTTAGTGACAGTTTTTTGTATAGATTTAACTTAATAATATAGTGCAGCATGAATTACGAAATATTAATAATTTCACATAAACTTTGTAATATAATTTTCATAAACTTTGAATCCTATCTCATTTGAGACAACTTGCAGAATGATCGCAATTCCATAGCGTAGGGTCTGAGGCATGAAATATCTATGAAGTCCGAGTGATTAACGGGAGATCGGGGCAGCGAACAATCATTTTGAACAATGAAAATTATATTTATAATTACTTTATGTTGCAATGACGATTAACTAAATACAGGAAAAATGATCTAAAACTATAATATTTCTTATGACTAAAGAGAAATTACGACTGGATATATCCAAAAACCAATGGAACAATAAAAATAGAGGTAAGAAAAATTTACTTACTACGTCCAATTAAAAAAACAATGCTCGTAAATATCACATGCGATGTTTTTGAAACGAGCTATTTCGTACACCCGCCTAACATGATAGGCGTAACCTGCACTATAGAGAAGAATATGTCACTCAACCTATTAAGCGAGATCTACAAAGCGAGAAGCTTTGTGACAATTTACCCGTGTGACTTCTAGACCCGGCTGCCCCAATCTTCCGTTATAATGACTCGGACTTCATAGATATTTCCTCAGGTGCCTCAGACCCTACGTTATGGAACCGCGATCATTCTCCGCTGCGCCGTAGGGAGGACCGTTACCTCTCAAAAGATTAAGTGCGTTTTATTTTACCTGCATGTTTTGTCTCACTTTCATACAGAATGGGAACGTCCTCTGAATTACACTCTTTGTGAAGATTATTTTCTAATATAGCAGACATTATTGCCAGACAATATACAAAAGTGGAAGAATACGATTCGTGCGCGCCTAGTTTTACTCCTGACTGCTGTCTGAAGGTTGACGAAAACGAAGGGAGTTTCACCGGAAGTATGCAAGGTCGAATCGTTGTTACCAAGGATTTTTCGGTAATTATTCTTTTAAATATGCATACAGCCCCTTTGTACTAATCCCTTGAAGCTGTAAAAACTTTCTCATCCACTTATCCACATATTGAATATCATGTAATAATACACGAAAGTTGATAGCATAGTTATTAAATTTTTCATCAGTTTGATAAAGTAGCTCGTAACTTTGCTATTTTTGTATACTTTCCGCGACGACAGCTAATCGTAGACAGTTTGTAAATATTCAATAGTTATGCGTCATTACCGCGCGGTCATTACGTCAACGATAAATAGTTATCGTTTACTAATCAGTCTCCGTGCGCATCACCGCCTAAATGGAACCTTTGCGCTCTAAATAAATTTTCGCAAGATTTTCAACTTTGGCACTCCTTGAACAAATTACATGTATAAAGTCCTTATATCCGCGTCTGTCTTCATGTGTAAAAATCCCGTCTCGGCTGTCGAATATTATTAATTTACAACAGACACGCTTTGTGTCTGAATCGAAGCGATTATTGGAAAGATACTCGGTCGATCTGAAATATAAAAGCATTTACGTGTCAATGCTGATTTGGGCATTATAAAACGATGAACTGCCGGATGCAGTCGATAAAGTGAAGTGAACACGACAGATAGGGGCCGATACCGGATTGAAATAAAATGATAAAATGCATCTGCACTCCCGAAAAGCGCTTCCCCTCTTTCCCCTCTCTCTCTCTCTCTCTCTCTCTCTTTCTCTCTGGGTGTCTTTTTTTCTTTCATAATGTATCGGCCGCATGTGCAACCAATGACACTGCATACAGCTCCCAGCTGCGGTTAACGGTTCAATCTACTGATTTCAATAATAACGTGAAATTTACATCTCCCGGGCGCAGCCCGGAAACGAATCACGCGCAATGCGAGCGGGAATTCTCGACGAAGAGGCTGCAACGATATTTCGCGACGCGCCCTCAATTATTTGCGACGCGGCGTCGTTACTACTTCCGCGAATGGCATCCATAAGTTTATCTCTCCCGTCTCCGTATTTTCCATATTTTGCAACGAGCGGTAAAACGGTTCGCGCCGAATTATCCGGCCCACAATACACAATACGTCCTGTTAAATAACGCGCGAATCGAACGAATTTCGCCGAAAATTTCCGACGATAAGTGGAGGCAACCGAATTTTCGCATTCGAATCAACGCGTTCTCGCACGATGCATATTCCATTAATGTAATTCGCGCCTTTTCACGCATCGTTATTAATTCTAGCATTCCCCGCAATGAGTGCGAATTTGCATATCGATCGATTTGTACTCGCTATCAGCAACACCGTTTGCCTCATAATAGAAATCAGTTAATTAAACCAGAAAAAGAAGTATTACGAGTTTACAAATTCTTTTCGCAGATTACAAGATATTATCCAGATTATCACTGAGATCATTGTCATCTTTAAAGGTCTGTGATACCAATATTCATGGTACCAACAGAGTGCGGATTGGATAAACGTGATGAGATAAGAGAGAACAATGCGTTTGTCGATTTTATTCGTCACGATGTTATCGTTCCTATTTGCACAATCGTATCGGCATATTGGAAGAGCGACGTTTGCAGGCCCACGTACACGCGCGTACGGATTCGCCGATATCGCGCCGATATCGTGACAACATTCGCAGGGGGCTTGTCCCGCATCCGCCTATTTCTAATTGCGGCGAACAGTTTGTCATATATGGCACGGATTTCCGTGTCGATCGTGCCAAACCCCTCCGGCGGTTATATTAAAATATATATACCGTTTTGCGGATCGAGAATTATACCAATCGTCAATTGCGCTCGCTGTTATATACCACCGATGTATAACAAAATCGTGCAAATATGCGCAATATAGTGCGCGACGCCGCGCCATATATTAAAACCCGGTCGAACGAATGTCTATTGGCATTAGTTTTAATTAAACGTTTGTCACCACATTTGTTTTAAAGTAAATTATAAATAATGCTCTATTTAATTTTGATGCACATTGTACATCTATTTTTAATCGAGTCGAGTATCAAGTTTTCTTCTATGGATTATAATCAATATTTGTCTATTTTTTCCTCCTTTTTTGTCGAGTATCGTTTGATTTTGCTTCACATTTATCGGTACTTTTTACAAGTTTAAGCGTTATATCTCGTCGAGATTGAAGTTTAACATAGACTACCATTTTCCAAACGACCTATTTTACGATCCCGCATACTCTGCAGCGAACCGTGAAAACACATCATTTCCAATTTCCCTCTTTATCGCACCGCGAAAAGTTTGTTTAACGAATATAAATTGTTTAACGAATGTAAATCTATCAAATAAGCGTTTCAGAATTTCTCAAATTGTAAAATGAAGCAGTGTGTAAATGTATAATGTGTAAACGATGAGTTTTACACAGCGAAAGCCCCTCTCTCAATTAAGAGATGTAATCATTGAGAAAGAGAGAGAGAGAGAGAGAGAGAGAGAGAGAGAGAGAGATGTACACGCTTCACAAATTCACCAAGGGTTTAACAGGTACGGACAGAATTGCGGCGCCGCGTTCCGCGAGATCCGTGTTGGTACACGGTGAAACGCACGCGTGAATCTGCATTCGTGCGTGCACTGCGTGCGTTGTATCAGGTGAAGGAGAAGAGGAGAGAGGCGGGGGGTGCGGTGTGCCTTAGTGTTTTCAATTTCCTGCGTTTCGGGGGGGGGGGGGGGCGAGACGACAATAATGACGCCGAGCAGAGACGTAGCGGCACGTCCCTTCATCGCCGTGCGGCTACGTGACGAAAATGACAATATCGCCTCGTAAATTTCGTTACGTGTCGCAAAAAGCCGAAGGATCTCTCTCCCGGCCGCGGATATAAGCGTCTTCGCCGGGCGTCCGCGCGCGCGAACGACCGCGCGACACTCAACGGGAGAGACGTATCGCTTCGCTGCAAAATTGAATATGTCACACTTCTCAAATCCTTATCCTTTATCTTACCGATGTCCTGACTCCCGCCCTCGTTTCCACCGCCAACGACGGCGGCGACGACAGCGACGACGACGTTCTTCTCTCGTCGACTTGTTCTGATCAAAATTACGTCTTTCATGCGAAAGTTCAACGAAAATATATGAAACGAATAAGATTGAATGCATTTTTAAAGCGTTAAATATTAGATTGATCAAAAAATTTAATTTAGATTTTTTTTTCAATTAATCTCAGAAGATTGTCAGCTCGACTTATCTCCCCGCTCGAACATCGATGTCGTTTGCGGGGCGGGGGGGGGTAGCGTTTTCTAATTGTAAGTATCGCTCGGTCCGAAAAACCAATAAAGAGCGAAGATATATGGTTGTCGACTTTATGCCCAAATAAGATAATAACGCTGAGCAAAGTATACTTTATTAATCTGAGATATACTAAGATTATGGTGAGAGATTCGAAACCGTATATTGTTGAGACGATATATATAGACGATATAATATAGAACGAGTCCAAAAAGAGTATTGACGAATGCTTACCAGACCTTTCGTATAGGAATAACGTCGGGACTAATGTCAAGAATATAATGAGGGCAGAAGGAAAAGGGTGTCTTGGTGCGTAAAGCCAAACCTCGTGTAAAAAGAAGATTATTCACATATATCTCATCGTCAGAGGCCACGTATGCAAGGTTACTGCCTGCGACCGACCATATATATAATAAACGGTACTTATAATAACGTGGGAAGAAAAGGTATAGGCATAGGCGGGCGACCGACAATGCCTTCTCAATGTTTGAGCATGTTTTCCGAGATGGACGAAATAAATATCAAAATAAATTCATGGACAAAATAAATTCCCTGTCAAATCGAGTTTATTTTCCGTTCAGGCTGCGTAGATCACATGCGCCTCACATTGTCCAAACTAATGGTGCGTGTCCACTTGCGAGTAAGAACTCTCGAGAGCAAAAAGAGAGAAAGAGAGAGAGACTCTCGAGAGTATCTCTCTCTCTCTTTCTTTTTGCTCTCGAGAGTTCTTACTCGCAGGTGGAGACGCACCATAATAGTTATGCTTATAAGATATATCGTATAAATTCACTATTATTAAAAGATGTCACGATGTGATAAATGTGTTATAATGTTTTATAATAACGTTACATATAGTAACGAAAATATCAAACGACTTGAACGTAAAGTTCATCGTGGAGCGTGTACGTTTCATGCAATGTGTGAAAAAAGTACAAAAGAGATATAACCATTATTATTAAAATGTGTGAAAATAATAGACCACATGCGGCGCAGATATCTTGAAACCGTTTCTTTTTTCCATTACCCTGAACAATGGAACAAACAAACTTCTCCCTTTATATAATAGTAAGAATGTACAAAGGCTTCAGAGCCCATGAATACAATACCAGTCCACACGTTCTTTAAAAAATTTCAAGGTTTTAAGAACCTAACACATTTTTCAAGATCTCATCCATTCATCAATTTTATACCTTAACGTCATCTTGTAGGATAAAGATAAAGATATATACTTTATTTACCCCGAGGGGCCCCGAAGGGCGTTTTTAAAGGGACGTACCCAACCCTATCCAATCCAAGTCAAGAGGGAAGGGCGTTTTTAAAGGACGTACCCAACTCATCCATTACCATTACCATTACCATCCATTACTATTACCATTATCATTTCCTTTGGACCAACGGTTTAACGTCTCTTCCGAAAGACGGAAGACGTCACCTTATAGATGTGTAACCTTCTAATGCAGTTGTAGTGTCATTCTGTGAGGAACAACAGTCCAGTCTACAGAATCTTACACTTACCTTTTGTCTTTTTAGTATCTATTTCTAAAAAATGTAATCCGCTCGAAGACATATGGCAATAATGACAAGGAAGTCATAGCCAAAGTCACGTGACTTAAGTAATCTGAAAGACGAACTAGCAGGACGGATCGGTCACAAGGACATACAGGCGTGACTAATGGCTGAAGCAATATTATCTTTTTTTTTTTTTTAAAAGAAAATATATATATATTTATATATTAAAATATATATATATATATATATATATATTATGAAGGAAAAAACCAAAGGTTCTATTCTTTGATTTTGGTGGAGCGGATGCGGACCACGGTCGTCGCGCAGGATTCTGAGAGCGAAGCGTTTCAGAGTCCGAGCGGCGAGAGCGAGCCCTCGGCGAGTGCTTTGGCATAGGCCGAAGGTAACGACCGGCAATTGTTTACCTTAACTAGCATCCAGCGTACGCTACGCGCGAGCCTTCCGCCGATCCGCGTTTCCGCAGAAAAACTTTACTCCCTTCGTCTAAAGGTGAAATTTCATGGGCAGTGAAAAGCAGCAGCAGATCGTACTGATTGGCTATAAAATAGAGAAGTTCTCGAGTTCCTAGAACTTCTCTATTTTGTAGCCAATCAGTACGATCTGCTGCTACTTTTCACTGCCCATAAAATTTCACCTTAATACTCTGTTCTTCCGGTCCGTGATATATCTCCGTCCTTCAGATTCGTCTATTTGTCACCATAGACATCTATAGATCACTCTATGTATGAGTATATAATAGACTTAACAGACTGAACATTGCCATTGGAGAGCTGTATGGAAGATCTAAAGTCTAAAAGTCTAAAGGACAGAAGTATGCAAAAAACAAACAGAATATATAATAGCTCAAAAGATTAAAATTCAAATGTTAAATAAGGAGCTATGAGAGCCAACGCAAGATTTTCGTGCTTTCTCTTTTCTTTATTTCTTCGCCTTAAAATTTACAAAACATTACAAACGTTTCGATCCTGCCATTGGATCATCTTCAGCATCGCTACGTCATCTTGCATTTCTTTCCCTCTTATTGTCAGTATTGATTTAAAGTGTCGCCATTATTTGAAATGTCACATCGTAGTCTGAAGTTCATGAGTTGATTAATACGGTATTGCGCCTAGGCATAAGGCATTGTGCCTCTTGCTCGTGCCAATCGGTATCAACCAACCCATGAATTTCAAACCACGATGTAACATCTCAAATAATGGCGGCCTAACTTTAAAGAAAATAGAGATAGAAAATACAAGTCTACCACCTTTTAGGCAATTGTCAAACTCCGTCGCGACAGACAGTTTTGGAATGAAAAATTCATCGATACATTACTGGACTACTTCTTCCAACGTCGTTATGTCGTTCAAATAATTGGTAGCGAAACGTTCGATATTCCACAGGGAGTTGAAATATAAAGGCGCATGAAAATCCCAGCTTAACTGGAAGCTACTATGTAGAATAATTTGTTTAGTTCTATTTGGCGATAGGCTTGGCTCCGATATGGCAAAATCATATTGCTTTTCCATTCATCAATTCCTTACGAATTTTAATCCGATTTTATCTGAACCTATTTTACTCGAACTGATTTCATCCATTTTAAATCTGATTTGTCATTTAAATTAATGAGTTGTTGGCTGCTAATATCTACAGCGACCGTTTCTTTGAATTCCTATAGTACAATGTATCTTTTATATTTCCATTAAATGTACAATAATATAGGTTCCTCCGTTAGGCTTTGCAATCGATGCCGCCAATTGCCGACCAGGATCCATTCAAAATTTTCTTTCCTTTATTAGGATTACATACAAAATCCACTTTCGTTACTTATAATGATTTGATGTAAAAAATTTTTTTTTCTTTCAATAGCGCTATTCGACAGATTTATATTCAATTATTATTTGTCGTCTGCATTTAATGCGAAATCCATGGCATTTTCCTTTCTTCTAAATTTTTTCTATTTGAGAATCTAACAAAAATGATTTATCATACGCCTGTCCAGAAAAAAGGACTGATTTTCTGTACACTTTTTCTTTATCGTGTCAATGTAACAACGAGCATTAATGTTAAATTTCACGTCAAATTTGGCAAAACGCCTACATTTAAAATTATGAAAAGTATTTACGGTAACACATTGCGTTTAACAATGTAAGTTTCACACAAAGAATTCGTTGCTTTGGGCATCACTGCGACTTCCCGCTTCTATGTGAGTGTTATGAAATGCCTCTGTAACACAGAATTCGATGAGTTCGACCAGAACGATGGATTGCCAAATATTTTTTCCTGCTGCACGTCGCGCCTGACACTTATTTGACTGGAATTGTAACGAAATTTTTGACGAAAAAAAGAAATCTCTGTGCTTCAACACTTTATTCATCTGATTATCCCCATATATGTGACTTTTTCTTATTTCCACGATTGAAGATGCACATGAAGGGGCAGCGATACGAAAATATAGAAAATATTCAAGTCAATGTGACACGCGAACTAAAAGCGATTTTGCAAGAAGATTTTTATAGCAGCTTCCAGTGGCTATACGAACGATCTAAACGTTGTATGAGATGGGAGGGAATTATGTAGAACATATTTGTCATTAAAATTTCTTGAAATTAATATTTTCTATTTTTTAGAGCACCAGTCTCCTTTTTTCCGGACAGACGGTATTTATAGCAGCTGCTGTAATCTGTAATTCATTTTCGTATTTTTAAGACCGAAATGTAGTTTGAAGTTTTGGTCACTCAAATCAAAGTCTCTTTAAAAATCTTTTGTACTTTTTACACGTCGTATGAATTACATTTTCACCAAGAGCGAAATAGATCATCTCGGTTGCTTTCTATACATTTCTTTTGAAATGCAAAAGAAATGCACTAATATGCACTTATCGTGATTGCTACTGTTTTTAGAGATTATATGGTAGCAATAAGATAATTATGGAACGATGTAGGTTAGCAGTGTCGTGGGTATTTAATATGATCAGACGTAACACGAGTAAATAGTTAACTCCGTCCGATTAGTACTGACGCTAATTGCTATCTAATTGAACTGAAACCTTAGTCCGTGAATCTATGTAGAGCAAATCTTTAGATGATACAGTTAGTTATTAAGCTAATGTACCAGGAAGATATTAAATTATACTATACAAGTGCAGCATATCCATTAGGAAACTGCATTGCAGGAAGTTACGAGAAGAAAAGACTGAGATTATTTAATATAGTAACTTCGCGAATTACGCGATTACGAATTACGTGTGCATGAGTATTACGATTGAATTTTAAATGCTAATTTTTTGCGTATTTTTTACCATCGTGTGTAATCAAAATTATATAACATAATCAAAAATAGATAACGAGAAAAAGAGAGAGATGTATATTTGTTATGATTAAAACCGAGTATTTTTATCGACTTATCTGATGATTGATGCGTACCTTTTATCTTATCGTATTATTTATGAAATATAATTCTTACATAACTTAGAATATTTATATACGAATTAGACGACTACCTTATCCTCTGCTCATTTTTTTTTCTTTATATTTCTTTTTCTTTCTTCTTTATCTCCATTTGATTTCAATGCATTCCGGTACACACACACAACACACACGCACACACAAGACACACACTCCTCTGCCTACCACCTCCTCTTCCCTCCCTCCCTACATTATTTTAATTCTATTTCCTTCTTACTTCGAAAAATCTTTTGTGTTTTTTTAGCTTTCTAACTTTCTCAGCATGCCCTCAGCCTTGTTAGTCCACTCCCCATTAGACCTTCTTCTAATTTCTCTTCATATATATCTCCATCTATCATGCTTTTTCAAGTTTCGTAAATCTTAAATCTTCTTTCTTGAATTCTTTTTTCATATATTATTTGAAAATTTTTTTCTACATACTTTCTATTTTTTCTAAGTTGTTTCAGCCCTACAAATAATTTTATCTATAGAAGAATACATTTAAAAAGTATTCTGTTAAAAATATCTGCAAGAAATATGCTGAATAATATATAAAACTGTTGAACAGCAAGAGCATACTTCTCTCATCACCATGCTTGCTTGTTCAACAGTTTCATATATTATTCAGCATATTTCTTGCAGATGTTTTTAAGAGTATATTTTTTAAGTGTGCTCTTCTATAGATAAAATTATTTGTAGGTGTATATTTGTGTACTTTGATATGCTTGTTCAAAAATTACCATTGTATTGAAAAAATCAAATGCAATCTCAAAAATTGTAAATAAAAAGAGCGTTACAACTAAAATTTATATCTTAGTGTAGTGCAATTCTAAATTATGATTTTTGCGTTTTGAATCCCTTGTACTTAAATATAGATTTTAATATTTTACTTTTCAGTAACTCAGAAAAATCGTTTTTTGAAAATAAATTACATATAATGTTATGATATGGAGCAGAACTCGACATCAATTACAAATATACTTGTTTTACACTTATTTGCTCTCACATATACGCAATATACGATGGACATTGTCTTTCGCATTAATCCGTCATATCTTTTCATTTATAACTAATTTAAGTCATTTATAACACATTAGTCTTTAAAGGACTTAAAAGCCTATTTTTAGGTTTCAAACTGTTTATGCGCTAAAATATCATATATGTATAAGGATTTTTTACGTTGTTGAGTTCTTTTAGTTCTGCAGGAAATCTAAGAAAGAGAATTCCGGAGAATTGAAGCTAATTTCCGAGTTTTTAATTACTTTTATCTTCTTAGAACTTTTTTGTGAAACCTTTTTAGATACTATATCTCTTCTACTTTTACTATTTTCCTACAATCCTATTCTAATCTTACAAAGTCCTTATCAATTTGCATTTTTTATAAATTTCAAAATATATTTTTATAACGAGATTTTGCAAAAAGTACTTCCATATTTCTCATTCGAAACTAAATATAAATAATAATTTATATAAAATTTACAATTATATAAATATTTTATGTAAATATTTATATAAATTTTTCCATCTTTGTTAACGTACCAGACGGAAAGCCTATTTTTAAGCCCTACGAGTACATTGTACACAAGTTATAAAAAAACCTGCCCGTGCTTTAAAGGTTAACAATACATTTCTTTATAAAATTTCTATGTGACAGCAATACATTTGAAATGCAATATATTTGCCTACATTACACCTTGTATATATAGCGCATTTTATAAGATTTCTATATATTATACCAAGGTATACTGGGACGAGTTTATTTCCAGTGGTCTGGAAGAATCCTGAAAGTTTATAAAAAACTTCTAAATGTAATCAGAATTTTACTTACGTTTTGTGAAGGATCAAAATAACCCATCCCAATATATTTAAGTATTAGGTATACTACATATATAAATCTTAAGGGAAAAAACAAAAAAGAGAAAAAACAATTATATATAATTAATTATCCGTATATAAAGAAAATCTTAGAAATTAAGATGTTTTAAAAAGGAGTAATAATTATAAAAAGATGTCAAACAAATCATTTTGATCTCCTTGACAGTTCTAATGTAATAACAAATCTATTTTAAAAATCTAAACAAATATCTGTATTTACTTACGATATACTCAAATTTGTTAAAATTAAATATTATTTTAAGTATGTTATATCTCAAGCGCAGCTGTTCTCGAAGCAGAGCTGTAAATAAGATTATGATCATAAGCAAGCTTAATTCAATCAATTTGTCTCAATACTTAATTACATATAAACGTATTTATCTAACAACCCTAAATTAAAATATAAGACAAACGGACTAATTAAGAGCCAGACACGGTAAATGATACGCGAAAGTTATTTTTATTATATTTATTTTTATTTAAAATAACTTTCGCCCATCATTTACCGCGATTTCCAACGTGGAGCCTATACATCAAATCCTAAATTAAAAATAATCTTTTGAACTTCGAACGCATCGTTGCAAGAATAACTTTTGTTTCCACAAAAGAGATATTGTATCCTAAGTTATTAACAGAATGCGCATTAATTAAAATGTTATTACTGATAAATAAGTCGTCGACTTATCGGAAAGATCGCGGTGTGTTCCGATAGGAACACGTGACTGACGGAGCCAACGCTTACGAATAATGTCGCACTGTTCTTCAGTCATCATCGTACCGTTCCAAAACGAACAACAGTAATGTTTCTGCACTACGGATAATAAAATTCTCAACAGTACTCAGGTACGAAAAATAGGCGCACAAAAGAATAAAAAGAGAGGACAACCGTTAACAATTCATAATGTCGACAATCCTTTTAGTTCAATTTATCTTCAAATGTGTAGTTCAACAATAAGCATTATACTTTTAATGATTGTATAGTAATCAAAGCCTATTCTTAACTCTTCAAAGGTTTTTTTAAGGTTTGAATAACTGGGATTTTATAACTCTTTTGTGTATAATGCAATTAACATAAATAATTAAAAGAAAAAACAATTAATCACAGCTACAGGAAAATGCGAGTAAAATAGAGAAAGCAAGAATAAAAAAGGATGTAAAACATACCGTTTATATATCAGTACATTTCTCGAGATTTTATCTAATAATTGAAATAAATTAATTTACTAATAACGACATTCAATATAATATAAGAATAGTAACACTGGGAATCAATATTATCGAAAAATTGTGTATACATCGGTACTATAACAGTTTTGAATATTTGACGTCTCCAATATCGGTAAAATTAGACATTTTTAACGTGTTTTATAGCGTATATAGTACGTGTACGCGATATCGGTACAAATACGATTACTATGTAAAATTATTTTGTTATTATTTCTTGAATAGATATGAAAATAATAAAATAGATATAGAAATAGCTAAAAAGCAATATTCTTTTATAAATAACATGAATGGGCATTAGAAACATGTAACAAATTATCAATAATTGAGTAAAAACGATATACTAACAATAAATCACAGATAAATTAATTCTAATTATATCTGTTTACGAACTTTACGTACTGATGATTGTTATTGCAAATGTTAGCTTTATTAATTAAACTACATATGTAACATATAGCATATAACACATATACGCTATAATCTGACTATAATATGTTTATATATCACGAGCGTTCCGTTTAAATGATATACGTAAGTGATACACTTTATTACACGTTTGCAGACTAAAAAGTATTCCTCGCCATAACTCAAGATGCTACGCGCAGTAATTCTAATAGTTGCTTTGGTCACAGTGAAAGGTAAGCGCAATTAAAGACGAATGTTTAATAACGTTTGGAATTCCTTTTAACCCTCCGCGAACACACCTATTTTTTCATTCACGGAGAACACTCTGGGTCAATCTGACCCTACACACACTTTGATCGTCCACCATTTTAAATTGACGAGTGCGATCAGCTTGAAAAAATTTCCAGATGTACTTGGAACATTGTTAAATCAATTGATATAAATAAAAAGTGCCGTTGAAATTATTTACATATTTAAAAAAATTTTTTTTAAAATTATTTTTTTGAAAAAATTTTTTTTCAATTTGAGGTTTTTTTTTACGTAATTTACGAACAAAATTTTATTTTTTTATTTAAAAAAAACGGTCAAATTGACTCGATGTGTTCTCGGAGGGTTAACCACGGAAAGTCTTCGAAATCTCTCGTGACTAGTGAAAAAATTTCCAAGTAACCGAGAGACATTATATTATATTCTTAGTTAAATTATTTATACTTAGTATATGGCCGCGTTCGGGGAGCGCGCTATTAGCGCTATTACATCATTCTATCTTTATCGCTCATCAGATGTAAAATAAAGATGGAATAAGCAAATAGCGATAATATAGCGCGCTCTCCGAACGCAGCCTATGTATTATAACTCTCATTACTCTTATGTTTTTTTAAATGTAAATAAATACTATAAATAATTTACTAATTACAATGTAATTAAGTTTTGCCTATTTAAAAAGATACCTATGTTATTGTTTATAAAAAAAAAACGAGAAGACTTATTTATTGTAAGAAATGTTTTCATATTTAAGTTATTTTACGTATTACATATTAATTCTGCATTAATTACGATTATTATCACTTTACACAACTAGTAGGCCTATCTCTATTACTTTGCTGCGCCTCTATTTTGAAAGTAATATAAACCTCGTTTTGCAACGTCATGAATTTCGATGAAATGTCACCGGCGAATGCAAATCGCGCTGATATCGATTTCAGCAAAATTTTCAGCAAAAGTACACTTAAGTAAAGATAAACGACTTCCTTAAGCCTGCGACTTTTGCATACAATCAGCGCAGTTCGGACTTACTAAAACGGGAAAATTTAATTTCGCGACACAGTTTAACAAGCAAAGTTTCTGACTCTTCCCTGATGTACATAGAGAACGATAAGGGAAAGAGAGACATTCAATATTTCTTCTGGGGAATCTCTGATATTTTTAAAAAGATTTTTGTGTAACAACGTGTCAATTAAAAAAGTATGCATGACAACTTAAGTGTCGGAACGTGCAATTGAATGTTCTTTCCATTGCAGGAGACAACTGTATACCACGTTCATTCGGCGAAGGTCGTACAGTATGCGTCTGTAACTCGACGTATTGCGATACGATAAGCGAGCCGAACTTGCAACAGAACCAGGTTTTATGGTACACATCTACTCAAGATGGCAAAAGGATGCAGCTAAACGTCGATAACTTCGTCGGCAAAAATAAGCCCGACAACGACGTGGTTCTCACGGTGGACAGTAGTGAGAAGTATCAAAGGATACACGGATTTGGCGCCGCAATGACTGACGCCGCCGCTCTCAACATTAGAACTCTCAGCAAAAAGACTCAAGGCATATTATTTGAGTACGTGGTCGGCATTATTTTTAGGCGAGCGATAACAGTGACAGAAAAAAAAACGATTGGGAGAACGACATAAATTTTCGTGCGGTATAATAAAATTTTAATAATGTTCAATATTCACCTGCAATGTTGTTTTTTATGAAAACCAAGTAATTACGACACTGTCGTGCACTATCAGTGCTAATATTTCGTGACGATAACAATAGGTTGAAAATTTCCATTTCCGCTTTGCGTTATAGATGCCAATAAAAATTCTTCTCCTTAATCTTTTTTCTGTTATTTTTTTTTAGAAAGAATTAAATTTCTTATTAGATTCTCATTTATTGTCAAGATCTTTTAAAACTTTCTGAGAATAATTCAAGTAATATGAAATCCCGTTAAAATACGTTAGTAAATTCTAAAAGGCGAAGCAAAAGTTTTCCAATTAGCTATTAATCATATATTAATTAACATATTGATTCAATAAGCGGTGGCAGAATAATTTTCCGGGCGAAGCATATTAATCCTGCTGTGGGGATAATAGCAGAATTGCATTACCTCTTTTGCTGGTAAAATGGAAACGAATTAGAAGCATAAATTACAATTCTTTAGCGCAAGATAAATATTTCTACGGTATTGAAATCGAGCAAAGTGCGTTAACTGCTATCTATTGTAACGTGAAACGCAGCAACTATTCAAACAAAATTTAACGATCTATCGGGTTTCGTAAAATTGCCGCAAATTTGTCTAACTGGATTTAATCCGTTTCGCATATTCACGCATAACCGTTCACGTGCATTTATTTTCAGGTCGTATTTTGGTTCCAACGGTAGCAGATACACGTTGACTCGTATACCTATCGCGGGTACCGATTTCTCGACGAGACCGTACACGTACGACGACACACCCGGCGATGTTACGTTAAGTCATTTCTCACTTGTGGAGGAAGACTATTACAAAATCGGATATCTACATTATATCCAGAGTATTATGCCCAATCCGGAAAGTTACAGAATATTCACGACTGCATGGAGCGCACCTCCGTGGATGAAAAACACAAATAGCATAACGTGGGGTATGTCGCTTGCTCAAACAGAGAAACTTTTGCACGGAAACGAGTATTTATTATATACGATTATATTGAATTTTAAAAATTCACAAAAGCCTATTTTTTATTGAAATTTCGCAAATATTAATTATCAGCTACCAGAGGTAAAACGTAATATCAGATTGGAGTGGGATGAAATGGAGCAGGAAATAAATCATCTGATCAATTTGAAATCAAAACTTTACATTATTTATGAAATATTTTTTAACGCAGAAGCAAATATTGATTTAATCATAAAAATATGATATTGAAACGAGCAATTATTTAAAATAATTTTAAAATACTTTTATATGGTTGGAAAACATCAAAAAGGAAGTTACTTCGTTAATTTGGAGTCAATTATTGTATATTTATCAGCAATAATAATTCATATATTTGTAGGAATGAAACGAGATACCACAAATTAAGGTTCTATTTTTTTATCTTTCTTAAATTTAAAAGAAACAAAAGATAATAACTGGTCTATTTCATTTCACAGTCCATCTTACTTCGCCCTCTGTAATTATAATCAGATAACATCTCTCCAGAAAATCAGGTTTTTAACAAAATTATTAATACTACAAAAAGTTGATGTTTTTATTTCAAAAATTAAATTTAACTTAATATTTTCGTCTTCTCTCGTTTATAAACTCAAAATGAGTTTGTAGATGTTATTATATTTTGTTTTTACTATTAGGTGCTTTGATAATTAAATATGAAATACCCGTAATGTACGATAATCTCGACAGGTGTCCTAAAACGTGAATATTATGCACTTTATGCTGAGTATATCAAAAAGTTCTTTGACGCGTACAAAGAGCTTGGTATAAACATATGGGGCATAACGCCGGGCAACGAACCATTAGATGGATTTATCCCATTCTTCCCTTTCAACGCCATGGGTTGGACGCCTACCGCGTCGGCAACTTGGTCCACGGATTTTTTAGCTCCGATTTTGTCCAATGCCGGATATAATCCAGTCTACATGGCGATGGACGATCAACGCTTCGAATTACCGTGGTTTCCCGAGACGATGTTCAATAATCTGAAAGCTCGGGAGCTGTTCTCCGGTGTTGCGATCCATTGGTACGCTGATGATTTTTTTTCACCGATTAGGCTGACCCTAACGCATGATAAGTACCCGGACAAGTTTATATTGATGACTGAGGCATGCACCGGTAAGTATAATTAATTAAACACAGGCCAGCATTACACAGTAAATAATGAAAGATATAACTGTGCGATAGATATGTTTTTCCAAAAGTTTCAAAAAAGAAATTCATGTAATTTTCGCCTCATAGGTAGCAGCCCCTTAGAAATAAGAAAGGTAATATTGGGATCATGGGACCGAGGAGAAGAATATGCCTTAGATATAATCGAGGTTTGTATATGTATGTACTAATCACAATTTATATTTCAAATCATAAACGCGTTTGTACCGTTTTCAATTTTTATCTAATCTAATATAAAGAACACTCTCGATTTAGTTGTAAAATAAGAATCTGCTGAATGAACTTTTGCGGACACACTGGAGTTTAATTAAAAGTATATATTGTTCAGTGTTAATCCGGTTTTTATATTAGAAAATTTTTTTTTAGAGAATTAGCACAATATAGTTTTATTGTGTAAAGATGATAGTAAATCATACATGTAATTATATATTAAAATGCTTTGAATTGTGTATTATAAAATTTATAAATATATTTCTAGAACTTGTCGCATTGGGCAGTCGGATGGGTAGATTGGAATATGGCGCTCAATAAAAATGGGGCACCAAATTGGGCTAAAAATTATGTGGATTCCCCGATTATCGTAATGCCGGAGAACGATGAATTCTACAAGCAGCCGATGTTTTACGCGATTTCTCACTTCAGCAGCTTTGTGCCACGGGATTCTTACAGAATCTTATCTACAGGTCTTGAAGGCAATCAAGATATTGAAGCGATAGCTTTCTTGACGCCCGAACAACAGATTGTTATTGTGGCCGTTAACAAGTTAGTAAAAAATATATTTATACTATATATAATATATTATAGCAATCACATTGTGGAAAAATTCTTCAGAAAAATGTATAACAATTTTTTATTCCTAAAAGAATTTGAAATGTATATTCTTTTAAAAAACTATTTTACTTTTTTTTTAATTACTGTACTTTCTTTTAACATTTTGTTATAATATATTTCTTAAAACACATAATTCGAAATTTTTTGTTGCAGAGGTTCTTCACCTGTTGCTATAACGGTGAAAGATAAGTATACCGACAGCAAAATAAATTTAAATCTATCTGCCAAGTCTTTCAATACATTATTATATTTAGCGCAGCAATAATGCAGAAACTTGTGCTCAAATTGTAAATAAAAAATGTACGTCTAGATAAAATTCTCTTCGCTTTCTTTACAAAAAGACAAGATTGTACAAGAATTTTAACATTCTTTGTACGCGAACTTTTGACGAGGAAACAAAAGTAAATTATAAAGGATTATAAATATTATGACAAAAATTAATAATTGTCTTTCACAATCGCTGTATTGTATTTATACATTCGACATATGATAATTATATGTATTTCTAATTATGGGTAGTACGTTTTTGCAAATCGTCCCTTCTGTCTCATTTTGGGAGATTTGGCACCTCGTAAACATCTTGGTATATAGGGTGGACAATGATCATCTAATCTACGTTTGTACGCTTTAACGCCGAATTGCCAAGGTTCACGTTTCTTATCCAACGGACGAGTTTTAAATCGTATCAAATAGATTTTTTGCCAATCATATATTTCCGGTGTCCGTCTGAAAAAAAAGATTACATATTAATAAATATTCCTTTCACTATAAATCTGTTTAACACTTACATTAAAAGTACAGTAAAAAGAGTATTGAAATAATTGTAATGTTATCTCACCTGTGCCTCGGCCTGTTGTTCACGAGATACTTATATTGTTTTTCGAGCCAATTTCTCCTTTCATCGTGTTCTATGTCGGCTACTACTTTCACGGATTTCCCTAAATATGGTTTCAAGTCTACGCCCGTCCTTTCCTCAGGAACATTCATGTAAAACTTAATTAAAGTTTTCAAAACTTCTTCATTTAAACCGTGAACTTTCTCGTTTTCTATTTTATCGAATAATTTTATCGGCTCTGTAACCCAACAAATGTTGCGCTTCGGATTTTCATCCGCGTGCTCAGAATGCACTAAAGTAGTGTTGAGTTGGTAAACAAAAAACGACCACCATTGTCCGTTTGTTATAACCGTTTGAGTGGTTAATGGATACGTGATATCGTTAAAAGTAGAGAAACCTGAAATTTTAGATATACATGTAGAAAGCTGAAATTTCAATTAACATCTAAACAATAACTTTAAACTATAAAAGTACCTTGATAACAGGCTTGCGATAATAACCAGCTGTAAGATGATAATATAGCCTGTACTGTAAGTGCCGTAGAGGTGTCGTTATATTTTTCTGGCCTTGTCTGCAAGTACGTGCAGTTGTGATACGATAAAAGTCCGAATTCACTTTCATCGCCAGGCCAAAAGCCGGGTATATTGGTCAAGTGTTTCTTTTCAAAATTATAAGTCAATACACCGGGATTCAATTTGAACGTAGGTACGTCTAAAGCTGGATTTTCACAATCGCTTAAGGGAATAATCTCTCTCAGGGGATGTTTATGCCTTAAATGCATGACAGGCTGACCAATATATTGAACAGGCAAATCTATTGGGTCATCAGCATGATCCTTCATAAATTCAATAGACTTTCTTTTCAACCTTCGAAAAGTAGAGGGATATAAACTACCCACAAACCAAGATGCTTCTAATCTCGGTTCAAAATCGACTTCAGCGTGCAATAAGTGCAGATTTTCAGGGGCGAGATGTATCAACATTGTTTTATTAATTCTGTGAATTAACGCTTTAGATATAACTTCTTCCATATATATTTTTCTGTCATGAGCCTTAACGTTTTCATCCAATGGGAACTTATCTGGTGGTATCTCATGGTCTCTTCTGCAATAACATATTGTATAAATGACAAGCTTTCAGATTTAAATAATTTAAAGTTATGTAATTATAGATATAAATTTAGATAATTAATACTGGATAATCAGATAATAATTAACTATTACTTGCACATTATGTCATAACTAAAAGAATATTTGTTTCCAAAAATGTAAGTACCTACCGTCTAATGCAATGTTCGAAAATTATATTATCTTCTATGTCACTCTTGACTGCTTGTACCATCCTATCCAATTGCTCGGTGGAAACTATATTGTTGTAAAATGCTGGGAGACCAGATTCCTGGACAACATGTGTTCTCGTATAATATTGCGCATGTGCCAGAGCATTGTATGGTATAACATGTTCCTTTAGGATCAGCGACTTCCAGCCGTAATAACGTGGCATGTTGATCTCAAATTGTTTCTCCTCCACGGTTTCTAAGCCCTTAATCTTGTCATACCAAGCTTGTCTGTTCCTCTTCCTCTGAGCTTTCCAGCTTAGGTCTTTAACAGGTGGATATATTGGCTCCGTCACATCTTCGGCTTCGCTCTTGACTTCACTCTTGACTTCGCTGACAGCCAATGTACTGCTGTATCCCTTCTGTTTGCCATACTTGATTACCGTATTAAATAGTAGCCTCTGTCGAATATGAGCGAACATACTTCTAAACAGAAGCAACAATTTCTTTAAAAGCCTCTTGTAGGATTTTTTAAAACATGTACAGCGAGAAACAGCGACTCACACCTTACAGACTATGCTGTCTAATCGCTTGATTTAAATACCACGAGCTAATTCGTGAACATGGTTTCAATCTAAAAAATATTGCAGAAAAATATAATCAATGTTGATTAATATTAATATTAGCTTTTATTATGCTTACACACCAATCAACAGATTCATGCAGGTTATGTTGCGTCTCGGAATTCGCCTCGACTTGTCGTTTTGAAGGCGTTTCTGATAGAAAAAATAACGATAAAACGTAACCAACATCGATTAACAACGACTTCACGAAAATTCTTTTATAACTTCAGTCCCGAATATACTACAAATCGTCAAAAAATTAGGGTTATAAAACACGAGGAAAGCAAGGAACCGATAGAGACGGAAATAACTTCGAGAGTGACCTCTGTGTATTTGCGTACGATTCATCACGTGGATTTCAAACTCGATCGAGCATTAAATTTGTACTCGAATACTCCTTTTTCGAGTTTACATAAATTATCTAAGCTTCTTTATTACATTAATTATAAGATACACTATATTAAACATTATTAATATTATATATATGTATAATAAAAGAATTTGTAAATTTTGTAGAAAAACTGAAAAGCAAAATAACTCTCTGCGACAAATTCTTATTGTAATAAATAAAGTTACCTGAGATAAATTTTTTTTCTTATATAATTATACTAATTATACATATATAAAATGTCTATATATTTTTTTCTTTCTCTTAGATAATCTCTTAGGTATAATCTCTGACATAAGAAAAATAATAAGAATTGAAAAACAATTATAGAAAAAAAACTGCATTATTTTTTTACAAAAAGTAAAATTGCGATTAGATTATACAATATTTTATATAATTACATATGAGTAATTTTTCTAATTTCCTCAAACTTAACTTTTGTGTAAAAAAAAAACAATCCTTGCAAAATAAACTATTAAAAAATTATCCTTATAATTATTTCTTAATTCTTCCTTTTATTATTATTCTCGCACATATACACCGATTATATACAAGAGAAAAAAAAACAGTAAATAGAACTGTTTGTTTAACATATATATGTATATTAATAACAATTAATGCTGTTTGTGTGTTTTATATTTTATTTTCTTCCTTTCTCTCTTCCCTAAGCTTACGCGCTCATCTTTTTCGAAGAAGTCAAATAAAATTATTTATGTTATTAAATATTAACAATTAAGCTAATCGAAAGTAATGCGTTGTAAATTCCGAGAAAATATAGTCGAACAGGCAAAAATATGACTGTAACGCAATCACTGTTGCGTGCTCCGGAGGAATAACTTTCAATTTTAAAACGTTGACCTCGACATTACTTTAGATTCGATTCTGTTAACGTCAGTATACAAAACAGTAAACAATAATGAAGACACGGCAGTAATGTCGAGTGTTCGTAACGGAACACTACCTACGGTAATTTCCGCGTCGAAGAGAAAACCAGAAAGTAACGATTAATAATAATCCACCCTTTTTCGCAAACACGGTAGAGCAGGCAAGGTAATAAAACGCAAGATTCTTTTTCTTCTTTTAATTATAATCTGTCAGATTTAATTCGGCTGTAATATTTTGTGACAATTTCTATAGTTCTTAAAAAGCTTCCAATTTTGGTTTCAAATTATGAAGAGACAATCAAATAAACGTCTTTTTCAGATCAATTACATCAAACGAGAGAATTCACGAATTGATAAAATGTTCCTTTCTTAATAATAATAAAGCTACAATAGAACTGATGCAGCCTCATTATTGCGATAACAATAAATATAAATCATACATAAATCATTTTTAGCGCTATTCGCTTCAAGAGTTTCCCAAATCCGGATAGCTTTTTTCCACGTCTCAAACGATCATGTTTACGAAAATAAGGAAACGTTTAGGAAAAATCTTCAGTTGGAAAAACATTCCACCTATTACATTCGATGATCCTACAGTATGGTACCAGCTAACATACGTGAACTTATCAAACTGCAGTGGAATCTGTGGAATCACCACTTTGCCCAAAGAGTTGGGCGCTTTACCCGACCTTGAAAAGCTCGTTCTGTCGAACAATGGTTTTGGAGCGTCCGACGAATTTAAATGGCACTGGCTGCAACCAACTGCAATTCAGAATAATCTGCGTTTTCTAGACTTGAGCAAGAATTCGGTAAGTTGTATTTTATCTTTACACGGGAATAAATGGATCGCGGATTCTGTCGTCGGAGAAATGAATTTGATTGATCATTGTCATTGGTATAATCACAATTTGTCATTGATTACAGCTGACAGAACTACCGGCGTGCATCGGGAAGTTAAGTGCTTTGACAGAGCTGATAGTTTGCCATAACTCGCTGAAATACTTGCCGCAGAGCATCGGAAATCTACGAAACTTGAAAGTTTTGGAATTGTCGGATAACAAATTGTTATATTTACCAGGAAGTATGATAAATAACGTGCTGAAAACTTTGGACGTTTCGACGAATGCAGATTTTCTTACATTTGACATTATTGTCGTTCACACACAATTATTGACGCTTCGTAGCTTGGCAGCTAAAGTGATCTTGAAGGACAGGTTCGTTGACTTCATATCCTTTCTTCTTTCTGCCCACGTTGTAGGCATATGGCACACGCATGTCCATCGCTCGAAATATAATATACGAGCCGAAATAACAGCTTTGACGTTTCCGCAGATCAACATATTGCGACAGAGACAGCATATCGCCTGAGTCGCTCGAGTATCTTGAGAAAACGAATTATTGCTTTTATTGCAAGAGTCCCTGCTTCGAATCTTATATAACGAAGTTCGCGCGGCTTAATTCACTCTATGTTGCCGATATGCCGATATTGGACGGAGACGAAAGAGAAAGACCTATCTTGTCTTTCGAATGTTACTTCTGTTCGTACGATTGCTTTGAAATATGGAGCATTTGTAATGGCTAGTTGGAGAAAATGATGAACTTTTGGACTTGAACCAGTTATAGTTATCCAAGTTAGTGCTGGTCTACAACCTTGCTTTAAAGGATATTTGAGCTCTAAGCCATAAGAAATTGACCAATCACAATGGAATTTGAGGAGAATATTCGACTGTGATTGGTCAATTTCTTACGGCTTAGGCCCAGTTTCACAATTGTCGGTTAACTTTTAATCTTAGATTAACTCACTCTTCGTCTCCTTCTAACGTCCCTCTTAGAAAGAGACGAAGAGTGTGTTAATCTAAGATTAAAAGTTAGCCGACACTTGTGAAACTGGGCCTTAGAGTTTAAATACCGTTTAAAGTAATGACCAGCACTTAAAGTCTCCCCTGTGCACAATAGAGCACATGTTAGGAATAAGAATATTAAATATTAAATATTAAATATTAAATATTAAATATTAGAAATCGGAATTAGAAATAATAATTAAACGTAACGCACAATGAAAAAGAATAAAATGTAAAATATAAAAGACATACATAGAAATATTCCTACATTTACGTATCCTATAATATTTAATATTTATTACAGGAATATTCATACATCTACATATCCTAATATTTAATTAATATTTATTCTTATTCCTAATATATGCTGTATTGTGAGCAGGGCTGAAAGAGTAATATTCAACATTTGATTGACATTATTGATCTGGTCTGATATTATCGAAATTGGTAATAGCATCTAAGTCACAGATACATCAGTTTATAATGATTTTTATAATATTAATTTATCATAATCTTTATTTGTGCGCCGTTACATACCGTTATACAATGCGTATGCTTACATATAATATACTTACATAATTTTTAAATGAATAAAAAATAGACTCACGTACCGATGATGACAATCTCGTTATGCAAGACTAAATATAATCAAAATAATAATTGATTCCACAAATCGATCATATTGTATATAATTTTTATTTTGAGGTTTATTTTACGCACCCAGTAAGAAAAATGCTAATAGTTTGCCATAAGATAATTCGAACAATATTGTGGCAAAATATATTGCACAATATTATGCTCGAATAAAATGTTGTGGCTGCATAATTGGCCGATTGGCAACTGCATCTGCATTAAGCAGTAAGTTCTCGTATTCTACCACAGCAGAACCTATCTAGATAACCTCAGAATAGATTTCTAGCAGAAACTGAGTAGAATCCGTCACTTATTTGTAACAATTTAAATGGAATATTTTATTTAAATAATTACGAAATCGCAGAACGATTTTTGCTGGCAATTATGTATGTTCCGTTAATATAGATTTTGTTGCACTTATGCCGGAATTTTGCTGATAAAATTTGCAGCAAACATTTCGTTAAATCTGTTTTATTTTCATAGATTTTAGCTATTTACACTATTTTATTGTATTTCCCATACTTCGTGATATAAATTTTATATAATTTTATATAAGTAAATTTTAAGTATACAAATCGACTATTATACCGATAAGACATTTTTATAAACTGATAATTGATGTACAATATCTTTTATTTTTGAGAGAAAATATTGTTAACAAAGAGATAACAATATTTTCTCTCTCTTTTATTGTATATTAATGTATCTTAATTGTATTGTACTTAATTATACGTAGTACAAGTACAGTAAAAAATAAAAAGTAGCCTGAAATTTTAGTAATCTGAAATATATATGTTTAATAACGAATTATAAAATTTTCATTTTTTTAGATGACTATATATATAATAAAACTCTTGTTGCAGCAAATCAATTACTCTAGTAGACAAATTATTTACATCCACATTTAATTATTAAAAATTAATAGTATTCATCTAAATTTAGAGTTATATTGCAATTTTATACAATAATGTATTACAAGTATTAATACAAAAATATTAGGATAAGACATTTTAAGATTTTAAATATTATATGATTAATTTTTATTACAATAATTACAACATCTTCCTTATTTATTCGTTCTTTATCAAGTATTGAGTTAAAATTTATAAATAAATTTCGTTACATATACTACCGCGTCTACGCTATATACTGATCACTTCTTCTGAGAAATCAAATCATATTACCTATACGGTATCTAATTATTTTATCTGCTACAGATATTATAGTTAAGAAGAGCGTACGTATCATTTATTAATCAATATATAGTTTGTATAGAAAAAGTCTAAATTTCAGCAAGGTCTCATCTATTATAATTATTTTCGGTAAAAACAGAGAACAGCCTATACATTAAAATAAGATAAGAATTGCGAATTTCGTCATATTATATGCATTTTGGATGGTTTTGTCCGCAACTTGCCATTAGCTAGGTATCGGAAATGTGTAAGTAATTTAGTTGTATAATGTATTTTTTTATGATTTCTGTACGTTACTTATATTATATTGTTTGACGCGTTAATTGTATGTTACATACAAATTGTACGATAAAAAAATTTCGAAAAGAAAAGGAAACAGATACATTTGAAGAAAAAAGGACCGCCGATTTTAATTGGCGGGGGTAGACCCGGTAGACGCGGGTAGTAGAGAGTCTCTACAGATTGGTTTGTTTTTATTGAATCAAACTTTAATTGATTTCTGAAATTAAAAATATACAGTTTGTATAGGAAAATTTTAAATTTAACCAAGGTTTCTATCGTAATTATATTCGGTCAAAAAAAAGGTATATTTTCAACTTTAAACGTTGACCTCGACATTGCTTTAGATTTGAATCTAACGTCAATATACGAAACAAGTAAACAGCAATGAAATTACACGTCAGTAAATGTCGAGACTCTAGTAAGGGAACACTACCTTCGGTAACTTCCGCATCAAAGAGAAAATAATTCACCCTTTTTCGCAAACGCGGTGGAGCAAGCAAGGTAATAAAACGCAGAATAATGCGCAACAGATTCTTTTTCTTCTTTTAATTATAATCTGTCAAGTTTAAGAAACAATTTGGCTGTAACATTTTGTGATAATTTCTATAGTCCTTGAAAAACTTCCAATTTTGCTTCCAATTATATAAAGAAACAATCAAATAAACGTCTTTTTCAGATCAATCACCATAAAACGAGAGAATTCACGAATTCACGAATTCACGAAACGTTTATTTCTTAATAATAACAAAATTACAATAAAATTTATGCGATCACATTGCGATAACCATAAGTGTATAAATCATCTAACGCTATTCATTTTAAGAACTTTCTAAATCCGGATAGCTCTTTTCCACGCTTGAATCAAACGATGTTTACGAAAATAAGGAAACGTTTACGAAAATTCTTCAGTCGGAACAATAATAACGCTCCATCCTCTCTTACCTTCGATGATCCTACAGTATGGTACCAGCTAACATACGTGAACTTATCAAACTGCAGTGGAATCACCACTTTGCCAAAAGAGTTGGGCGCCTCACCCCACCTTGAAAAGCTCGTTCTGTCGAACAATGGTTTTGGAGCGTCCGTCGAATTTAAATGGCACTGGCTGCAACAAACGGCCATTCAGAATAATCTACGTTTTCTAGACTTGAGCAAGAATTCAGTAAGTTGTATTTTATCTTTACACGGGAATAAATGGATCACGGATTCTGTCGTCGGAGAAATGAATTTAATTGACCATTGTCATTGGTAATCACAATTTTGTCATTGATTACAGTTGACCGAACTACCGGCGTGCATCGGGAAATTAAGTGCTTTGACAGAGCTGATAGTTTGCCATAACTCGCTCAGATTTTTGCCGCGGGATTTGGGCACCTTACCTCACCTTGAGAAGCTCGTTCTGTCGAACAATGGTTTTGGAGCGTCCCACGAATTTGAATGGCACTGGCTGCAACAAACGGCCATTCAGAATAATCTACGTTTTCTAGATCTGAGCAAGAATTCAGTAAGTTGTATTATATCTTTACACGGGAATAAATGGATCGCGGATTTTGTTGTCGGAGAAATAAATTTAATTGACCATTGTCATTGGTGATCACAATTTGTCATTGATTACAGTTGATGATTGTACTACCGGCGTGCATCGGGAAGTTAAGTGCTTTGACAGAGCTGATAGTTTGCCACAACTCGCTGAGATATTTGCCGCAGAGCATCGGAAATCTACGAAACTTGCAAGTTTTGAGATCATCGAATAACAAATTGTTCTATTTACCGGGAAGTATGATGAACATGCAACTGGAAACTTTGGACGTTTCGACGAATGACTTTCTTACACTTGATGGTACTCTTATTTTCAAGGAGTTGACGCTTCGTATCTTGGCAGCTAAAGTGGTCTTGAAGAACAGGTTTGTTGGCTTCACATCCATTCTTCTTTCTGCCCACGTTGTGGGCATGGCACACGCATGTCGCCGCTCGAAATAAGATACACGATTCGAGCCGAAATAATAGCTCTGACGTTTCTGTAGATCAACATACCGAAAAGAAAGAGACAACATACCACCTGAGTTGTTCAAGCAGTTCGAGTATCTTGAGACTGAAACGAATTATTGCCTTTATTGCAAAAGGCCTTGTTTAGACTCTTATATAACGGAGTTCATGAGGCTTAACCCGCTCTGTATTGCCAATACGACGATATTGGACACAGAAGAAAACGAAATCTTGTCTTTTCAATGTTACTTCTGTTCGCCCGATTGCCGTGAAAAATCGAGAATTTTAAATATTTGGTTGGAATAGAAGATAAACTTTGGAACTTGAACAGTTATATGCAAGTTTAAGAGTAATATTCAACATTTGATTCGTGATAAAATAACTCTGAGGTACGTCTTCTAATCTCTTAATATCACAATTAACATCCGGCCATTTAGAATAGTTTACAATAATTTTTATAATATTAATTTATAATAATAAGCTTCATTTGTGCGCAGTCGCAATGTATTGTATGTATAATACTTACATATAATACTTATATAATTTGTAAATTAACAAAAGAAAATGGGCTCACCGAAATCCTGACAATCTCGTTATGCAAGACTAAACATAATCAAAATGATTGCACAATTTTATCATATTTGCATATTTTTTTATTTTGACATTTACTTTATGTATCCTGCAGTAAGAAAAGTAGTTTGCATGCCAGCAGATTCGAGCAAAATATTATGCCACTTTGCCACAATGTTTTGCTCGAGCAAAATTGTGGCTGCTTAATTGGCCGATTGACAACTGCATCTGCATTAAGCTCATATTTTACCGCATAGCAGAATTTATCGAGGAATTCTCATAATAGATTTCTAGCAGAAACTGAGTAGATCATTTTGTAACAATTTAAATGGAATATTTTATTTAAATAATTACGAAATCGCAGAATCTCGTTTTTTGCTGGCAATTATGTATGTTCCGTTAATATAAATTCTGTTGCACTTATTTTGCTGATAAAATTTGTAGCAAACATTTCGTTAAATCTGTTTTATTTTTTATTTTTTAAATTTTAACTGTTTACGCTATTTTATTGTACTTACCATACATATTTCGCGATACAAATTTTATATAAATTTATATAAATTAATTTTAAGTATATATATACAAATCTACTATTATACCGATAAGACATTTTTTTTACATAAACTGATAATTAATACAATTGGTACAATCTTTTACTTTTGAGAGAAAATATTGTTATCTCTTTGATAATTTTATTATTGTATATTAACATAAATATATTTATATACAATTTATATAAAATTTGTAAACAATTAATATAAATATAATAAGATACAATAAATATATTGTATAAATATATTTGTATACAATTTGCATTATTAATATATTTTAATTGTACTTAATTATAGACGTAGGCCAAGTACAGATAAAAATAGTCTAAAGTTAGTAATCTAAAATAAATGCTCAATAATAAATTAAAAAATTTCCATTTCTTTAGAGATGACTAAAATAAAACTCTTCTTGCAGTAAATTAATTACTGTAGTAGACCACAAGACAAATTGTTTACATGCCAATTAACAACTAAAAATTGTTAGTATTTATCATCTGTATTTAGAGTCTGTATTTATCTGTATTACAATTTTACACAATGATGTATTAAAAAAGTATTGATAAAATATTAGGACAAAACATTAAGATATATTCTAAATATTATGTGATAAATTTTTATTATACAATAATTACAATAAATTCCTTATTTATTCGTTCTTTATCAAATATTAAGTTAAAATTCATAAGTAAATCTCGCTACCGTTACATAAATCAATCTTTTCTAAGAAATCAAATCATATTACCTACGGTATTTAATTATTTTATCTGTTGCAAATAGTTAAGAGTGTATCATTTACGAATCAATATTTTGTAAAGAAAAATTCCAAATCAAGGTCTCTATATATATTATAATTATTTTCGGTAAAAAACAAAATAGCCTACATTAAGTAAAAAAAATAAGAAATGCGAAATTTTATCACATTTATACATATATTCATATATTTAATGTTATTGTCCGCAATTTATCGTTATTAGATATCTGAAATGTGTAAGCAATTTAATTGTAATATATTTTATGACTTTTTTATATTTTAAATTGTAATGTACGTATATTTTTTAACGTAATATTATATTTTTTAAATTGTATATATAAAAATTGTACGATAAGAAACAAGAAATGAAAAAAAAAACATGCATTTGAAGAAAGCTAGGAAAACCGCTGATTTTAAAATTGAAGGAGGGTGATAGTAAAGAGCTCCTACAGATTGATTTGTTTTTCCTAAATTAATTTTTTAATTGATTTTTTCAATTAAAAATATATAGTTTGTATATAGGAAAATTCTAAACTGCAAAATCTCAAGGTTTCTATCGTAATTATATATTCGGTCAAAAAGGTATATATAGTCTAAACAATTATAACTGCTTGGTGCATTGTGCATCTTTTCGTCATGCATACATTATATGTTTAAGCAATGCCGTATATATTATATTTAATCTTCTCCATTTCGTTTTTTTATATTATATACATATGTTTTATATACTATAAAAAAATTAACAATATTAAAATAAAAAAATATACTTTTCTTATATTCTTAATGTCTTTTTTATGTTTAAATTATTCCAACTTTTATAGTTATTATTTTTATAATGTGTTGTGAATGCAGCACGCGGAGTAGAACCGAACAATCGTGTATGTAACAGAATCGTGATTATCATGAACATAGCATGTTACCCACCAGAAATATCCTACGTTACGTATAGTTCAATGACGTGTCGTTCAGTGACACGTGGAGGTGTCACTGGACAAGTTCCATCTAAAAAACGGAAGCACGTTCACTCTCAGACTTCTTTTTGATTCAATGATACTATATATCTATAAATCTATTGTATCAGAGAGAAGCCTGAGAGAGGCTATCCCGGCCTTTTTCGTGGGACCATCGAAAGCCCCTATTTTCGAAATTGGTACTACGTAGCCACGTTCATTTTCCCCGACACTGATTTCCGATAAAATATTATTTTGGTGCACGTCCGTGCTACATCTGCAAATGTACATATATACATTGCAGTTTGCAGTGTCGAAAAGAAAAAAAGTGAGAGAGGGAGAGAGGGCTATTACGTATATTTAACATATAATATAAAAATATAAAATAAGTTAATATTTATCGATACATGTAAGATATAAATATTAAACTGATTCTCAACCAATTACAATTGAGAATATTTATATCTTACATGTATCGATAAATATTAATTTATTTTATATATTTATATTATATGTTAAGTTAAATATCTAATAGCCCTCTTTCCCTCTCTCACTTTTTCTCTTCTTTCACTTTCACACTTCCCAGACAGCACAATGTCCAAAATCGGGACATAATAAGACGTACGCTTTTAGACCGCGTCTTAATTATGTTTTATTTTATCTGGGTTATTTTAAATAAAAGATATGTTATCGCTAGAAACCAGCGTCAAATGGGGTCACGTGACTTTTGGCGTCAAGAAAATGTAGTGGGGGAAAAAGTTCAGACCGTTCCAACTTTTTCAACGTGCTACGAAATTCAAATGCCCGTTCTAGACTGGAGGATGAGCCGACTCTCGGCTCATCCGAGTGAGTGGTGTAGACGGGTAAAAATCTATAGGTTATGTATAGTTTATGTCACGTACACTATAGAACAGGCCTGTCTAACCTGCGGCCCGCGGGCCACTCGTGGCTCTTTCCCCCGCCACGGAGCTCGAGCTCGACTCCCCCCACTCTTCCAGTTGGTTTCCTGACTCTTTCCATATTTGACACGTATTCCTAGTTCTAGCGGATATAGCATCTAGCATCTTAGCTTGCTTATGAGCTTACTGTTCTCACGTTACGACGTGTATGCACAGTACAACTTAAAGGCTTAAACCATATTATTAAAACTGAATAATATTTCAATAAGTTATTTATTGATCGGCCTGACTGGCAATAATTGATTAATGTTAAACGACGTTTTGATCTCTAATTTGGGTCTCCTTATCAAATTACATTTAATGCTGGAACAAAATAAATTGCCGGTAACAAATATAAAATGGAAACAATAATGCAAATTACATATTCAACTTACATGGATCATTATGCGTCAAAAGTTATAAATTACTATAGTCATCGTTAAAACTTGTGTAACGGGGCGATAGAACAAAGGAATGTAAACTCATACACTTTTTGTTTTATTCGTTGACTGCGCTTGACTAAAGGTCAATCCAGACAAACTTGCATAGCGCATAAACATAAGCATAAAAGAATTGATTGGTCCATACGCATGTGCATAAGGAAATAGACCAATCCGTTTCGTTATGCGCATGGTTATGCACCTATGCAAGTTTGTGTGGATATAGCTTTACAGAGTTTATTGTGGAATTTATTTTTAATTTACACTTTTTGTTTTACTCGTTGACTGCACCTATTTGGCTCATAGTTTTTATTTTCTATTTACACTTTTGGTTCACGCGTTACCTGCTCCGATTTGATTCATTTTTATGTATTATTGTCGTGAATTTAGACTGCGCCTGATTGAATTATGTAGATCAACTTCGTCGAATTTTATGTATTATCTTCGGGACCGTCATGTATTTTCTTTACGCTGAAGATGACACAAAAAAGTGTCGAAACGTCCGTTTTTATTATAATATATTTATTGTTACGATAATTTGATTGCGCATTAATTACCGCGTTTGGTTCCTATTGCCTCCTTATTTCCTTTACTTATTGATTTATTCAGGAAAGCCTACTTTTATTTAATTTATATTATATATTATATTCTGAAAAAGTCGCATATATATACCGAGATATCACCATCAATACCATACTCAGTTATATTGCTTTATGCGTAAATAAGAATATGACACGCACTTGTGCTCTGTATGCGTATTCTTAGTTACGCATAAAGCCATCGAATATAGCTATTCTACTTCTACTCATGCTGCGAGAAACCGCTGCCCCGATACTACTGGATGGTGGGGGAAGTCTGAAGTGGTAAGAGTGGGAGCAGTGGCTCCTTCGCTTCGAGCAGTTAGACAGGCCTGCTATAGAAGGCGGATGAGCCGAGAGTCGGCTCATCCTCCAGTCTAGAACGGGCAAAAGGTTTGACGTGTTTGAAGTTATACAATGGGTGACATCAACGAGAATGAAGTAAGTAATATATTAATATTATATGGTAGATATGGAATATTTTGATCATTCTTGTGGATAAATATGCTGCTTTTTAGGGTATTAAGGGGATGCTGGAGCCGTAGCCGAACTCGATCGACGTCGGTAAAGAAGACCGGCGAACTATATCTGTCCTTGTATAGACAAAGATATAGACAAGGATAGCACAAAGGTTCGGCCCCAGTGAAACGCATACTCCCTCGTCTTCGCCAACCGAAGGTTGGCAGCAGCCGGGAGAAAAAGTACCATTATCATATGAATAATCGTTCGAATATTTTGTTTAAAATAATTTTTGTATTACCTTCAGAAACGTTGGGAATGTTAATATTATTTTCATCATCCATGTTAAATGAAATATTCCTTGTATCTAAGTTGTCTAAAACTAAAAAAATATAAAATTCTTCTTTCACTGTTACTTCTCATCTTTGCTCAATATAGATAATAATAAGCATACTCTTCAAATTGTTATATTGTAATTCAGACATAAACATTTGATTAATAGTCAATTAATTTTTTGTTTCCAAGTTCAATTTCTGGAGCAATTTAAATTTTGCAATAATAATAATAAAAGAATAACACAGTAAAATTTTGCAATTTCTTTTTCTTTGATGCTCGTGCACGTGTGCTCTGCATGTCTTCTATTACGTGGTGGTAGAGGAACATTGAATACACGTGCTCGCGATCGCAGGTTTGCAAAGAAACATTTCTTTATTTAAAAAAATGTGAAAAACTGTTTTTTTTTTTTAATATTCAATTAGATAATAATGATATACTGTTAAAATTAAATTTTTATTTTAAAAAAGCACACAAAGCATGTGCTTGCGATATTTCATATTTGCAAAGAACTATTTTATTATTTTAAAAAATTTTGAGAAACTATTTTTTTATTTTAATTATTTTAATAATAATATATAATAATGCCGCGAAACGAGACTAACAGGAAAATTCCTGAATTCGAATAAAATATTACGAAAACTATTGTAGCTAATATGTAAAATATTTAATTAAGTCGAGAATTGCAACTACATGATCTTTCTTCAGTCGTTTATGCATAAGGCATAATTATCAAATAAAATATTAAACGAATATTATTTCTGTGACGCATGATCCATTTCTTCTCTCTAAATCAATTACGTACCTTTATTACGCTTCTTTCTAATTATTTCAATGATGCAAATGCCAATACGTTATTCTATTAAAATTTATAAATCACAATAATTTCATTTAATTCCCTGCTCATTACATTGTTTATAACGTATTGCAATCATTTTCAAAGTTTTAATTTGCTTCCTTTACTAATCTTACTTTTTTATTTTCAGGTATACGCTATCCTCACTCTGGATCTGGATCATCAGTGATGATCGGTCGAGTTGCAGTTTGCAGTTTACATCAAAAAAGAAAGTTTCCGTTGAGCGAAAAAGAGAGAGAGAGAGAGCTACATGATAGAAAGAGAAAGAAGATGGCAGATGTGCGTGGAGTGACCTGCGTTGACCTGCGTGACCGCCCAGGCGCTCGCTGCGTATGCTGGAAGGAGAAATCGGGAATGTTTGAATAGATCGAGAATAGTCGAGGTCTGTTCTCGCCTACCTGTCGAAGAGTGCGGACGTATGGTCGAGTGCGGTCTTCGAGTATTCTAGATAGCGTAAGTGTAGCGAACGTAAGCAATTTAAATTTTTTAATTTTTTTTTTTTTGGTGCGTGTAAACGTGTGTATACCGTTGTTCTTTTACCGTGTGAAACACAGACCACGTGGTAAAACATGTTATAACGTGTATCGGAAAATGAGATAAAAGATACATTCAGTAAGATAAAAAATACATTTCGGAAAATCTTAAATCCATATTCTGCCTCTCTTCTCCTTCTCTCTTTTACTTACTTTTATATTCACCCTTTGCCTTCACCTACTCCTTCTCTCCCTCTCTTCCAATCCTTTCCTTGCTCTCACGATGCTTCCCTTCAGCTTTTCCACGACGCGTCTCTCAAGTTCGCTCCTCGCCTTACTTCCCGCCACGTGCGTTTGCCATGCGCTCACCTCGCTCAATCGATCCGGGAAGTCAGGCTACGGGAGTTTAGGTGACGACCAAGACTTCTTGGACAAGGCACAAATTACTGGACCCTGTTTTGCGTGTCGCCCTAGGAGGTTCTGGATAGGTCTCTTTTCTTCGGGAGCAGCGGATCGGTTGCTGATCTCGAGTCGAAGTGTCTTCTTTCGCCGCGGCGCCGATTTTTATAAAGGGGATGATAGATTCGGCGAAGAGGCCGATCCTCGTGCGAGCCGCGCGGCGGTCGGAGCAGTGCAAAATTACGCGCGTTCGCACTCGGCGGAGATCGAATCCCGTCGGCGTTCGTCGTGGACCCGAAGGGATACCGGTGCCGCGAGCCGCAAACGCTCGCGCACACGATAATTTTGAGAGAATTAAAAAAAGGTGGGCGCACCGCGCACCGCGCACCGCGCACTATCCTCGCCCGACGGTCGGGCGGCATCCGGCGGGTGTTAGCCGGGAGACGATGCGTTGACAAGGGTGCATCGTTACAAAATAAATAAATACATATATCTATTTCATAAAAAAGAGTACATATGCGGATCAGTTGCTTGCGGATGTTACAATGCAGAATATTGAGATCAAAATTAAAATATATAAAATAATTATTTATTAACAATTTATTTATTATATATTCCATAATAATAGTACAATTTGTTAATAAAAAAGTAAAGAAATTATAATTTCAGTAAAAATTAATGTTTTTAAGAATAAATACTATAGATATACACTATTCCCTGTAGAACAAGATTTGCAATGTATTGTTAATTAAAATCTTTTTCTACAAGGGCTGCAATATATTCACAGCCAGTACTAAAAATCTATAGTTTACATTACGTAATACGCATGCAGACAATAGTGTGTCAGTATTAACAATGTGAATGGAAGGAAGATAAATTTAGATTATGTACATGCTATAATTGCAAATATATGATGTTATAATGCATTTTAGCATATGCTACAAAAGCAAGGATTATAATTCTCCATATTTTTGGTCTTTTTTCAGAGAGAAAATATGGCATCCAATTACCAATCTTTATATGGTGAGAGTTGTGGTCGATATCCTTATATCGGCAGAAAATCCGTAGGAGAAGAGGATATTAGCGTTGACTTCAGCTATCAATTTGTGAAGAAAAGACACGTTAAAATCCACTCTAATCTCAGTGTATTTTATACGGCCCCTGACATAATTGGACCACCCAAATTTTCAAACTATGGAGAACCATTTCAGGTAATTATCTAGAATGTTTAACCCTCAGAGTACGGACTGGGTTAGCGTAACCCGAGCGAATTTTGAAAGTAGCGCCATTTCAAAGGAAGTATCTTTGTGTCTTTGTGTGTATCTTTGTTTAAACAAATAATGTAATAAATCTATCAACGCCATTGTATTTTTGAGAAAATTTCCAATCCAAAAAAAAATTGTTTCAATTGACAAATTACAGCCCGATATACAGTCAATCAAAGTCGCCGGGTTAGGCTAACCCATGTCCGTACGGAACGTAACTTTTTTATAGTCCGTACCCTGAGGGTTAAATAGACGAATTTCCCTTCATGACTTTACCTTTGACATATGTTGCCAAGATCACTCTTCTGAGTAACATTCCAAAGATTTAGCCGTCGTTATTGATTATAAAGTTATTAACAAAATATATAAATAGAATATAGATTTCTTTAACACCGTATAGATAGATAGAACTATACCACTTTCGATTCTTTTTTACATGCAAACGTTCAATTCTCGTTTAGAGGTCTATCATGGTACATACAATGCGGGTTTTCACTTTCACACGAAAAGCGATGTCATCTCCACTCCACCCCTGCTCAATAGGCAAGACGAGATCTATCATTGAATAACGGTTTAACTTTCTAAGCGAGGCTTACCCCACTCTATCTCTGTTTACAGGACGAAACGAGGTTCACCCTAGGGTTCCTCTAGTAAGAATTACGACACCGTCCGTAATTAATAATTACTAGGGATATATAGCAAACGATCGAGAGAGACAGCCTTCCTACTCTCGTACTTTTCATTTGGATGTTAAAGTTTTGTCTCACTTGCACTAACTTCTTCCTTATTAATGGCGAACCAATCAGGAGTTATCACGCGGGGTCGTATAATTACTAGAGGAACTCTAGTCAATCCCTGCTAAAGGGAGAGGCTGAATCCCTCTGCCGCCCACATGTATACTGTCTATAAACACATATCAGCAAATTGACTTTCCTTAATTAGCACTATTATATTAATTCTCAAACTTTTTTATTAATAACGTTTTAATAAATAACGAACGACGGCTAAAACTTTTGGAAGGTTACTCAGGAGAGTGCTCAGTATAATATGTACATCAAGGTTAAGGTCGTAGAAGGTTGCTTCTCTAAACTAAATAATTATCCTATTTTATTCTTCGAGTTTCAATGGAGAAACATATTTCATAGTATGTGTATTATTCGTTATATTGTCCTGTACAAAGTAATCGTAATCTAAATTTATATATTACAAGATTTTTTCTACTATTTGATACATTTTGACTTTTCAAAACAGAAATTGAATGGATGGAATAGTGATATCAACATTTCAATAACTCCGTGGCAATACGAAGAATCCATGACAACTTATCATAGAATACTACTTCCGCCACGGGATCAACCGATCGGACATAATTACATTGGTATGTGATACCTGAATTCACAAGTAAGATATTGTTAAAGAAGATACGTTTTTGTTGAGAAAAGAGTATAATTATGTTTTCTTTTTTGAAGATATCGAATTTCATGAAGCTGTATATCCAATCAGAGTTTCTATATACGAAATGTCACGAAACAATCCTGGAGACGTAATTCAAATTTTGGCTCAAGATGATTCTAATAATAAGTGGTTTAAATTGTGGGGAACTGATTATAAGTCTGAGATTGATCTTCAACAACAATTGGCAACTGAAACTGATTATAAGTCTGAGATTGTACCTCCGACATCAAGATTATTTTCTCCACCCTTATCACACCCGCGTGACTTTAAAACAAAAATGCTAAGATTATTTTTTAAAGACAGATATACAGATTTCCATGAAATACCTCTTTACACAAAGCTAGATGCTGTGATGCTTATCGGTACATCAAAGTTGGTTCGTCCTAAAAATTATGACAAGAGTTTAACTAATCTGTTAAAGGAAATTAATTGCATGTACTTTTCACACCATGAGAATATTCATAATTTAACAGCAGATTTCAAAAATGCACATTTGGATATAGATTATTTGCAACGACATTTTTCTGAATATTGCATTATAATGGAATATTGTAAGAATGGAAGGTATTATTATCAACATTAAGTAATATTAAAATCTCTTTCTTCTGATAATAATAAAAATGAATTTGTTCCGATGTTATTTGCAGCTACATAAGAAGGGTTTCTAAGGGGAGTATTTTGAGAGAGAATTTGATGCACAAAAATGTATCTCTGGAGGTAATTCGTCATTCGAATTGTGCAAAACGTATAAAACTCTCTTCGGATGAATCCAAGGAGCTATCACGTTGCAATATATTTGACCTTCCTGTAAAGTATTCTAAGAAGCCTATTTTTTATAATATTTATTGCAATGTCATCTCGTGTATTAAAGTTTTATATTTTATTTTTGCAGGATGAAATACTACTAATAATATTAAAAAACTTGGATCTGATGACGTTATGCCGCTTGAATCGTGTAAATAAACGCTTCAATTATTTGATACGAGATCCTCGACTCTATACACGTTTGAATATACACTGTTCACCTTTCGCAAAGTATTCTGTGAATTTTCGGTTAGATATGGCAGAACGCGATATGAGCAATATATTTTGTTACTTTACATCTAGATGTAAATATTTGCAGCAGTTAGATCTTACAAAAAGCATATTTAGTGTTGAGGATTTTAATAACTTCCTTGATAATTGTGGCAGACGTTTGACGCACTTAAGATTAGGATACTGCCGTTCTATCAATAATCTTGCCCTACTCAAAATTTCAGAGATATGTGTAAATTTGAAAGGTACGTATATACATATAAAGTACATGAAACATGTGATTGTCGGGATTATTGATAAATTGTATATGCCTAACACATATTTCTTTTTAGAATTGAATCTAGATTATTGTCATCGCATAGACGACGAAGGATTTTCGTATCTAGAGAAATTAAATGGTTTGGAACATTTAAACCTTTGTAATGCACATGCCTTAAAAGCTGAATGCCTTTACAAAATACTGCAAAAAAATCAACGGATGCGTGAGGTCAATCTTGAAAATTCACTCTATATGAGAACTACACCTGCAACACAGCTGTATAAATTTATAAATTTGTGTCCTAACTTGGAAGTAATACGTTTAGAGGACCGTATTCTTACATCGCAGGATTATGACGTTCTCGTTGACTGTAAAAATTTACGAAAAGTGTACCTTCCCCGGTAAGTGGTGCTTTTCAATTTTTTTTTCTTAATACATTACTATATTCTTGATTGAAATTTGTGTTTGCTTCTCTTGCATTTCGAGGATCTTGAAAAAGTTACATTAATTTTCTTTGTGCTTCCTCATAGAGAAAGCTTTGTTTCTTGTGGAAAAATTTTTTCAGTTTTCTTTGCCAATGTGTTCTAAATATTCTAAAACGTTGAAATATCACATTTTTACAAAATGTCCGTACGCGCGCGCGTGTGTGATATCGGGTTAAATTTTGAATTTGGCGATGATTGTTAACGGAGTCCTTTAATTTTATATAAATTTTGAATGTTTTGAGAAATGTCCGCGGTAGCTCTAACTTCCGCAAATTTTGAGATATTGGACTATTTATAATACCATTATATTCTTCAGTCTTTTTTACCCCTATTTATATATAATTTTTTAAGATTTGGTTGATTATACCTAGCTTTATACGCGATCAAAGGTCCATATGCGGAGTCCGTATATAAACCGTATAGCCTGAACTCCCAAAGTCAACTTCGATTTGACATTGCGTCGATTGTAAAACTCCATTTGTGCTACTAAGCTGATTTATCAATTCATAAAAATGTTAAACTTAAAATTTAAATAAAAGTGTGCAAATTAGGAACTTGCTTCTTCATTATTTCAGATCAATCGCTACCATTGCTCCTATTTTATTTAGTTTATAAAGCTTTTCGCTATAAAGAAGCCAAACTAATAAATACTAATAATTATACATCAAGCAAAATACAAGCTTCCTTATAAGAGAATACTTTATGAGCGAAATAAAATGTTAAATTGCTCTGAATAGGAGCAATGGTAGCAATATGTAATGATGAGGAAACGATGTACAAATTTCTAATTTGTACACTTTTTGTAATTAGAATACTATATAATAGTCATATGATTTTTGTTACAGATTCTTTCGTCCAGACGCTGATAATTACTTGCACAAATTACTTTCTTCCTGGCAACGTTTGGAATTAGTTACTTTAGGCTCTATTGTTCTCAATGATCACAATTTGAAATTATTAACGCAGTGCAAAAACTTAAAACAGTTACAACTTCATCGGGTGGCACTTGTTACACCTGATAAGTGTTTTACTATTTTGGAACAATGTCCAAAACTGCAAGAGTTTCATCTCATATTTTGTAACATTCACGATTGTTTGGTTAACGTATGGAAGGAAAGATATCCGCATGTGTCCACCTATATATTTGATTGATAATTTGAAAAGTTTTGTTAACCCTTTTGAGATATATACATATATATATATATACATATATTATATATGTAGCAATTTACTTTTTAAAAATTATCTAGCGAACTAGATTGTAAAAGAAGTTAATGCCTAATAAAAACGAAATATCCACACTTATTTATAATTTATTTTCGAACAGTTTTATCTTCTTTTTTCTTTTTTGTAATTTGACCCTTTTGGCAGATAGTCATTTTTTTGCTTGAAATAGTTGTTTAGCGAAATATTAAGGCAAACTATATTAAGGTTCTTGGGCTCTTTCCGCTATCACGTAAGATTAATTGTGACGTCAGAAGCGAGAAATGACACGCTGAGAATTCTTGCGTGCCACTTCCAAATAAAAAGATATTTGCATAAAATAAGCACTTCATATCACTTCAGCACACTTCAAAAATATTCCGAGGTGCTCATGATCTTTACGTCTGCTATATTACTACCAATAATGCTACCAATTGACAATATTTTAGATTATATACATAATAATCGTGCAAACATTCCTGCACTCTTATTGCATTATTTTCTGAAATTGTATTACAGATCAAAAATTCTGGAAACATCGGAAACATTGATCGATAAGACCCTTAGGACCCACAATTTGGGTATAAAGTTGGTTAATAAGCAGTCTATCAAGTCGATATTTGCGGGATTTTTGATCTATAATACAATTTCAGAAAATAATGCAATAAGAATGCAGAAATGTGTGTACGATTACTATGCATATAATCTAAAATATTCAACATGGTTTCTATCGTGGCGAAACGAAACATATTCATACATGTCAATAAACTTGCTTTAGGCAAATATTTCAGTCCTATCATTAGGACGTCTTTTTTCTAGTGAGCCCACAGCAATAATCACCGTATAAGATATGGTACCGGTACTTTGAAGGAATGTATTATATACAGCTATCTCCGGACATTCGCATATACACTTTGTAAATGTGCTGACATAACAACATTTTTCGGTACTAAAATCTAAAAAAGTTAAATATGTCAATAAAAATTAACCTTTAGCCGGCACACTTCACCAGAATCACATAACTGGCACACTGGGGCCGTTTCAGACCCCACCACTAAAATATGCTTGCTGCGAGGAAGCTATTGATTTTTTTATTTAAACAATTCCACGATAGTCTTCGAATGTTGTTTTAACAAATGTCGTAGGTTATTTTGATAAAATGTAATGTTAAGTATGAAAAGAATTGGAGAACGTATAAGAAAACGAAAAAATGACTGTTACACTCAAAAGGTCATGACTCTTATATTTTAACTCTTCCATTTTTTACCACCATTTTCGTACTATAGGGGGGCTTAAATTAGAGGTGAACTAGAGTGGGGCATTTAATACCCCACACACAGTGCCAGCTAAAGTTAAATATATATTTTATTTTAGTTCAACTAAAGTAATTTCTAAGAAAATATTGTCACTTTATGTGTAAAAGTATTTCATTTCTCTTTCATTAACGTTCTATTTCTTTGTAAATTTTTATTAGTTTTATCACTAATATCAATAATAATCAATCGATTGTCATTGTTCTTATGTAAATAAATATATGCAAAATCCATACAAATAGTGTTTAAATTTTATCGTAGCAGATTATGCAAATTTGACAGATGAGATGTCTTGGCAAGGAAACCATGCTGTAGAACATATTAGCTGAAAAAAATTGGACTTTTATACATTCTACATTCATGTAGAAAAATATCATTGTTTAGCCAGTATACCTTGTTGTTGTTAGACAATAGGAAAGAATATAAACCGCATCAGCAGTTTGCGCAGGTGTTAGTCAGAATAGTGCAGGAGAGTTTGGTCTTGTTTCATATTCAATTTGAATTTTACATCTGAAAGTATCGTATTGTGGGTGTATTCAATTTTTACATCGACAACTTTGGATAGATGTTTCTCTAAAAATATCTTATAATTCTTATATTTACTCAGAGTTACATATATGTAATTGTTGTAACTAGGTGTAATCTTAATGCCATCTATCGTTTAGTTCGTTTCCACTAAACATTGTCAACCCCTTATGAAAAAATACACTCAACTTTGATGGTTAACACCCAAGTGTTAACACACAAATTTAGGGGCATAAGTTTAGTGTTTGCCATCAAAGTTAAGTGTCAATACTTAAATTTAAGTATAGATTAAGTATTGACCATTAAGGTTTAGGTAAGTTGTGGATTAAACTTTCAATGATGAGTATATATTGGGAGTTTATCCTCAATGATAAGTGTAGAAATGTATTGAAAAATATTTCTTGTATATAAACTGAAATGTTTTTTTATATCTTTTAGCAATATAATATAAATATTTATTATAAACATTTCGATCAATGTTAGATATATCTCTGCGACAAATATTGTAGTATTATTTTTGGAAATATTAAAAATACATTGGATAAATATCCCAAATAGCAAAGAAATAGTTTTTAAACGTTTTTAAAAACGTTTTTAGTAATAAAAAGATAATGTTTAAAAAAACATTTAAATTAATGGGATAGATCCTTTTTTCTTATTATTAAAAAATTTTTTAATTTAATATTGTAAAAAATATAAGGATGAACATAAGGAAACCAGATGCAATCACAACTGTGCAAAGTTATCAAGGGAAATACGTTTACGTCTTCGATATCAGCTCTCTGTTTCAAAACGAGATATTTTTCATATAATTATAATTCCCAAGAATTTCAGCATGATATACCATACAAACTGCTTTCAAGATCGCGGCTTAATTTTGATATCACATCTTCTAAGAAGTTATTTTACGTTTTGATTTAGTCACAAATTTTTACAATTTACCTGCGTATATACATTTTTTTATTACACAGTACCACAGCCAAAATAATTATTGAATTTCGCTGGTGGATTATGATAGGTGATGGGTGTTTCCATATAGCACACTGATACTAATCGTTCGTTTACATTGCATCAAAATTTTACTTTTTTTTTAATTTGATGGTTGGCCACATTGAGCTACTTTTAGAACCAAATTCGGTTTTATTTTAAAGCATAATTATAAAATAATGACATTTTAACAAAAATTTAACTTTCTGAACATTTTTATTTAAAAGTAATAAAATAAAATCAATTACATTTTCAAAAAAAAATTGAAGAAGGAATGGTTGTGTGAAAATTGTTTATATTTTTCTTAGCGGCAGTTTAAAAACGTCGTCCTCAAGGACCAACATATGTCAGCCAGAAAGAATCCAGTTTCTTTCCTTTTATATCGTATCTCTAGACTTGACTACTTGGTGAAATATCTCTCTCCATATTGTTTATTTGATTCTGTAGGTAATTGCCTTTCGAAATAATCTATAAACAAGGGAACTTCGCGAATCTGAAAATTCTGATTTTGATGAAACTTTATACTCACATGAACAGAGGGAAAAAGTAACATTTACATTTACTAATGACTTACCCATTAAAAAAAAATTAGGTTAATTGTTGCAAAAATAATTATAAATTTTGGTGTAAAATTTGGCCGATTCTCTCCCAAGTTTCATTCAACATATTTTCTTTATTTTTATGATACCTTTTGATCGTTCGTTTACGCATTTTTGGCCATTCGTACAAAGATTGCAATATAGGAACATGCATAATTTGTCAAACAATATTTAATGGCAAAATACAAAACTGACCTAACTTTCTCAGGCCATCCAACTTTAATGCATAATAGCAGCCAAAGAAGCCTGCAAAATACGTGCGTTACGTTTTACGTTAAGTAATTGCGAATCAATTTGTGTGAATGAGAATTTTTCTTCCCATAAAGACTTTTCCGACAATTCCGGTAGGACAGGTGTAGAAAAAGTGTCACCGAACCACAAGCGCCATTCAACGCACCATCTAACATCTGAAATCAACATAGAAATTATTATTTTTAATGCTAAATGTATAAATATATACTGATAAAACTATGTTTTTTTGTATGTATAAAAAGGATATTACCTCCTTATTGTTAGGAAATTTTTTATACAAGTAATTTAACCAATCTGCAGTATTAATGCTTTTAAATGCAAAATTATTAAAATAAGATTTAAGAAATGGTTCGAATAATGTGGGTCCTCCTAACATATTCCCTAGATGACATAAAAGAAAATATCCCCTTTCGCATGGCACATATTTAGTGACGTCAGGTGACGAATCTTCCAAATTAGGTAATAAGCATTATAGCAAAGCAACATTTGCGGGTTCTTGGACCTACAATACAATTTACAGTATTTACACAATACAATTTCAGAAAATAGTCCAGAAAGAATTCAGGAACTGGATGTGTGTTTATAATTCATACAATGTAAAATATTGTCAATTGATAACATTATATATTACTTTATTTCTTTATCTAATCAAAGTTAATATCTCACCAAACTATTCAGGTTCTTTAATCCCTCCCTTTGAAGAAAAACATCTATACCTTCATGATATAAAATTGTGCGCATGATTTTTCTCGAAATAAAAATGCTGAAACTCTTATTTAACCACAAATGTTCATAATTGCAACATGTAACTAAATTTCCTGCCCAAATCTGTGAGATGTTCCGAGCTAGTAAATAACCGACATAAAAACGATCTCCGTAAATTAGAAACGGTGAAATAAATATCATACATGGACATTCTATTTCGAAATGGGCGATACTTGGTGGAAGCAGGCATATATCGTATCTACCTGGAGATATATTATTTGAAATGTAATAACAAAAACCAATGGAAAGATTAAACTGCAAATCCGAGTGTTATTTTAACATCCAGAAATATCTAAAAATGACTCATTTAACTGACGCTTTTTTTACATGCTTCTTTATGTGTTAAATTACGTCATTTAACACGCATAAGCATAAAATTAAAAGTTAATACGTTCAATCGTGTTAAATGATGTGATTATAAACGGCAAGAAATGCGTAAGAAGGAGCTCCAACTAAAATAACACACTTGGGTTTGCAGAGTAATAAACAAAAAGAACAAAAATTTATTATACGTATAAATTTTAATAAACATATCAAAATAATTTAAAAAAAGTTACAAAAATTTAAATTTAATTCAATTCAAATAAATAATATTAAAAAATTTATGTACTTTACCCCACACGTAAGATCCACATAAACGTTCGGTAAACTGCAACATTTCTTTAATTATGGTGGAAGGAAAATCATTTATATATTTAGTCTTGAAAATGTATTCTTCGGCAAATATATTCATTTCTTCGTTAAGTTCTTTTTCCTTTAGTAAGCCCACAGCAATAATTACCGCATAAGATGGTACAGATATGACGGAATTTATATTTATCTAGTTCCGGATCCTTCCTGTCTACTTCAAGCGAAAGTGCAGACATTAGAACTCTATAATTTTTTGGTACTAAAATCTAAAAAATAAAACATACGAATAACAAAATTAAATTGATATATTTTATTTCAATTTAACTGAAGCAACTTCTAAGAAAATTTAGGCATTTAACTATATTTTAAACATCTAATTTTTATTTTACTAATGCAGTTTATCTCGTCGCAAATTTTTATTACTTTTATCAATAATGTCAGTAATAATTAATCAAATGTCATTGATTTTATGTAAACAAATAAATGTTGGCAAATACCACCTGCATGCAAATACCACCTGTGCCTGTGTTTAAATTCTTACCGTAGCAGAGTACGTAAATTTGACAGATGGAGTGTCTTGGCAAGGAAACCACGATCTAGCGTTAATTAGCTGAAAATAATAGAAACTTTTATATAATCTATGTTAATGTGAGAAAATGTCTTTGCTTAACCAATTTACCTTGTTGTTAGACAGTAGAAAGGGATGTTTACCATCGGCAGTTTGCTTTGGTGTTAGCCAATATAATGCACGAGAGTCTTCACGTGTTTCATATTCAATTTGTATTTTACATCTGAAAGTATTGTAGACGTATTCAATTCATACATTAATAAACTTTTAGTAAATATATTTCTTTAAAAATATTTTATATTTACTCAGGGTTATCAGTGCCAATAATTGATGGCAAATCTACGCGAATTGCATTTCCAAAGGCAGAATTAGTTTCATCAATATGACGATGTAAAAGTGTTCCATCAAGCGCGTTTGTGACATGTCCTATATCAAGTCCGAGGTTATCTAAAATCTAATTATTCGATATTACATATTAATAAAATCTGCAGTCAAAATTTTTACTCGATATGAAAGGAAACATCTATATACTCACTATCCGATTAATTGAAGGTTTTCTTTCTATTGTCAAAATCACTTTTCCTTTAAGAACTTTTTGATCAAAATCCACAGTCAATTTTAAATGAGTATGGGTTACACGTGCTTCGTCTAATTAATAATCATCAGAAAGATACAGAATAATAAAATATAAGTAATAAATAATGATATATAAATGTAATGAGCAATAAATATACGAAACAAATGACATATTGTAATTAAAATTATTATAGTAATTGCTTGTAATATTATTTGTAAAATGCAAACAATTTTCAAACCTTTAAGCTAGATGCAATATATTTCATGCATTTAAGAATGTTGCTAGTTAATAAAAACTGTAGATAATAATTTAATTTTGAAAACTATGCGTTATTATATAGAACTATATAAGTATATATATAGGTATGTGTAGCAGTTTCGATTTCGAGCATTTATAAATTCCGAAAAAATTTCTTATTTTATTGTATTTTTTTTAAGAAAAAAGTAAATAGTATTTTTATTGTGCTTATACAACAAATTAATAATTCAAATATACCTGGATTCGAAAAAGTGTGTGGATCTCTATTAGTAGCACTTAGAAAATCCATTTTACAAGAGTCACGTTGTAGCCTTTTCAAGCGACTTGCGATAATACAACTGTATGTCTAAACGCACAGAAGAAGCTAGGTGTTGCTTTTAACTTCTATCACTTTCTTTTGTTTGGCAACATATTCTATTTATTAGAACTAGACATCACAGACGCGCGCTTCGCGCGCGCTATTTAGCTCTAAAGGTGCTTTTTCATGGGCGTCAGTTGACGCTCGAAATCAATTAAATTAGTATAATGACGCCGATATTCTGACGCGCAATGAAAAAGGTTTTCATGCGTCAACAATTTTTGGAACTCGCGTCGAAATGCCAGTTGACGCTAGAAATTGGGAAATCTGAACTTCTCAGCGTCGACGCAGAAACAACATGACGTCACAAAATCGTCTTGACGCGCGACAACTGACGCCCATAAAATCGCACCTTAATATTACACACAACTGTCAAAATATGCTATGACAGCCGATCACGAAGTTAGCGCAGCAACAAAATCAATCAGCATCGCGGAAAAGAGCCAACAAAGCAATTCGAGACTTTCGAGAAGACTTCGAGAGATGCGAGTATCGATTTAACATGCCTTTTTTTAGAAAAACTAGCACACACGCGCGCTACGCGCGTGCTTCAAACTTTTTCCGTTCCATTCACCTTAAAACACTCATCCCACATCACCATTTTTCTCCGTTAAAATGTATTCCCTTTCTCATCCACTGTACCAATGTCTATTCGCCACCTCTCGTTTCTTTTTTTCTCTCCGCTCACTTCACATATCTGTCTCTCCCATATTTTGTTTTCTTCTTTCTTTTTACTTTTCGCATAAGACTTATCACACTTCGCTTCCTCGGCTCTTATTTTTTTCCTTACACTTAAGGAGGTTCTACAGATACTCTCTAGTCAGTTGAGAGATGAAGAGAAAATCTTCAAATTCATCGGTTCTAAGTATTCATAAAATATTTTCGTGAATTTTGATGACGTTAGAACTTATATCATACCCATATTAGTCGAAGCGAGGAATAATTAAAAATATCGTGTAAGTGCACCTTTGACTCTGGCGGCTTATAATGGAAGAAAATGTGGTAACGTCGCGAACTTGACAGTTCTGCTCATATGACCACGGTTATTTCACAATTTCACATAATTCTAGAGCGAGTATTCTCCGTAAGCGCTCGTAAACGTTAGGTGCTTAAGTTTGAGGTGCTGTCATACTGTGGTGCTGTACTGGCTGTACACTTTTCGCGCGGGTGCAGTTGCTGCGACATTGCCAAATCTCCCTTGTTATTCGAAGCACGCTACGTGAACTGTGATATGGCCTGTTTCAATAGCCAATATCACAAAATTTTACGCGATAACCCTTGTTTTTCTCGATATTTCTGAAAAGCTTAGATTAAGATCTATAAGAGCTCCGTTTTTTGAGCTTTGGTGGGTCGCCTTTATATAATTAATATCTCGTTTCCTGTCTCCAAGAGCCCCTCTGCCATATGTAGTTTATGTTAAAAACTGTGATTTCAAAATTCATTTTTGCAAATTTTTACACGGTAAACCGATGCTAAAATTTTTCGAGCACTTTTCTTGCATCTCAATTTACACGTCCATAAAGTTTTTTCCAATTTTTTAGATACATCCATTATCTGTAGAACCTCCTTAACTACTCCTTACACTGCACTAACGCGCGCGCCATCCATGTCCATATATTTCCCGTTATATTTATTCTAAAAAATTTATCCCATTCCACTATTTTTCTCCGTTAATTTATTCCTTTTTCTCCTCTACTGTACTAATATCTAATCGTCACCACCTCCCATTCCTCTTCCCTCTCCGCTTACTTCACGTACTTATCTCTCTCATATTTTATTTTTTTTTCTTTCTTTTTATTTCTCATATAAGACTTATTACACTCTAATTTTTTTATTCGGTACCTTTCTTTGTCCGTCAACAGCAACGCGAGGTTCAAGCTATTCATTAGCGTCTTCCCGCGCGATTCGAAAAGATCAAAACGGAGACATGAGGCTGGATTTTCACGGTCGGTTTCAGCGGCTCGTGAAAATCCAGCTTGAGACGTGAATTCCGAGTAGGTTATCGTTTCACTGCGACACGCGGAACAACGATTCCATTAAGATTCCGGATGTATCGCGCTTCGGGAGAGAAGAGGAATCACTTATTTCTCACATACGTACATATAATTTACTCACCATTCAATCACGACGCACTGCAGGAGACCCGCCAAATCATAGCCGGCAGGGTGATATGTACGGCGCGACGTCCAGCACGGCATTCGACGTTCATTTCGTCTAGCGACGGCATCTCACTCGTCTCAGCCGACACGAAGAAGGAACGGAATATTCGGCGTACGTTCAGCTTGCAACACCCCGTAACCGAATTTCTTTTCGTTCGCGAGAAAAGAATTGCACGACCGACGACGTCTCACACCGACGTTGAACGTGTCGCGACTCGCGTATTACTTGCGCCGCTTGGCGGGCGCCGTTGCCGCCGCGCAGTCGGGCGAGACGTCGAACGTGATTGGCTCGCGAGTCGAGCCCCCGAGTCCGGCCAATCACGTTCGGCCGCTCTCGCCGCCGGCGTGGCGGCTCGATGCGGGCAGTCTAGGCACTGCAGAAATCACAGATATTCTGCTTCTCCTTCTCGTGTGCTCCTTCTTTTCATGTCATGTGAACACGTGTCGTCCTATGTTATCCAAGAAAGTGGAGTATCGTACAAGACGTGTCGTGTAAAAATAGAATAATTAAGAAAAAGAAGCTGGTAGAAGAATAAACACTCACTGACAATGACGGAAAAAGTGCGGAGATATGAGAAAATCGATTTTCTGGGCGAAGGACAGGTTAGAACACCGTTTTGCCATTTCAGTGATTTAAGTACTGCATCGTATAATATTTATTTATTTTTAGAACGTTTTTTTATGCATTGTACGATGCCTGCTTGAGATAGCATCACACAATACGCAACTTATATTTAATGCATATTTATACATAGCAATTGCAATACATGATTCCATGATTTAAGTATAAAAATATTATAAATATAATTTGTAAATATACCGTATTGTGTATATTTCAGTTTGCCACGGTTTACAAGGCGAGAGACATAGAAACGAATAAAATTGTGGCTGTGAAAAAGGTTAGTTCCCACGTTATGCAAAATATATATTTCTACTTTTTGTACAATTTGTGTCATAAACTTTTTATATCTGTAAATATAGATTAAGGTCGGAAGTCGTGCAGAAGCTAGAGATGGCATAAACCGGACTGCTTTGCGAGAAATTAAACTGCTGCAAGAGTTAAAGCATGATAATATTATTGGCCTGTTAGGTACTTCATTTTAACATGGAAAAGTTTGATTAATACTCAATTGTTAAAACAAATAATAGGCAAACATGCAAAATTATATAATACAGCTTGTGTAGAAATACATTTTTATGATTATATGCGTATATATTGAAATTTCAGACGTTTTCGGCTATAAATCAAACGTATCGTTAGTATTTGACTTTGTGGATACCGATCTGGAAGTAATAATAAAAGATAGCAATATAGTTTTAACCGCAGCCAATATAAAGGCGTACATGATTCAAACCTTACAAGGCCTGGACTATCTTCATTTCAATTGGATACTTCATAGAGATTTGAAGCCGAATAACTTACTGGTGAACTCAGAAGGCGTTCTAAAAATAGGAGATTTTGGCCTGGCAAAATTTTTCGGATCACCTAACCGGATAAACACTCACCAAGTGGTCACAAGGTGGTACAGAGCGCCTGAATTACTTTACGGCGCTAGACTTTATGGAACTGCGATTGATATGTGGGCGGTGGGTTGTATATTAGCCGAGCTTCTGTTAAGAGTGCCATTTTTGCCTGGCGAATCTGATTTAGATCAACTCACTAGGATATTTCAGGTATTAATACGTCAATATAAAATATATCATTGTGAAATTATCTTATTTCTCTAATTTTGATGTTGTATCATTTCTCTGTTTAGACACTAGGTACTCCAACGGAAGAAACATGGCAAGGGATGACCGAATTACCGGACTTTATTCAATTCAAGCCCTTCCCTGGCACGCCTTTGAAGCATATATTCACTGCTGCTGGCGACGATCTCCTGGATTTAATTGCTAGTTTTCTGAACGTGAATCCTCTGGAAAGGTGTACGTGTGATCAAGCGCTGCAAATGCCATACTTTAGCAATAAACCCGCACCTACAGCTGGATCTAAACTGCCTCTACCCATGACCATTAAACGTCAACGTGAAGAAAGACCTAGTCTAAAAAGAAAACTGTTAGATTCGATGGAAGGAGCCTCTTTAGCTAAGAAATTGCAATTTTAATTGTGATTGATGCTAGAACAAATGGACGAGATAAGAAATTGCTCGCTAGATGCAACCAATGCCAATTTCGGAAGATTAGAGAGATCTCTAATTGTGATACTGTATGTCGAAGTATTGTGTCACGTTGTAGCAAATAATTTTATAAAAGTATTGCTCGAATTCTAATATCTTACACATATATAGTACATAAAAAAGCATGTGTGATTATATTTTAATAATCTAGAATTTTGTGGCAAGAAATTCTAATAACAATTTGTACGATAATATCATAAATCCCTTTTTCAATAAATCACTATATTTCCGGTAATTGATCGGTGAAAATGACAGAGGAGCGGGAGGATATATATATGGAAACAGGCAATAATAATACGCGTGTTGAAAAATACAATGTTACGCTGCGATATCTTTATTAACTTAAAGATTAAAAAACGAGATATTCAAACGATTTCGTAAACCACGAAACATCCAATCTGAAAGAATACGAAAAAAGTAACTAGCTAATCATAAAGCATTAATTTTCTTTCACACCAGGCCGATATTTACGATAAGTACGGACGAGTAACACGATATTCACGTAGCATGTTTCAGTTCGCTAATCTGTGATCGTATTATGGGTGGATTTGTTGGATTTCATGGAGAAACCGAGATAAGTTACAAAAGCTTGTAATTTATCTCGCACCTTACATTTCGCGTATTTCGATCAAAGAACATTTCACTAAATTTACGTCTTATGATTCTGCTAATGCACATTTTGTAGGTAATGCTCATAATTGTACTGCATTGAAATTGCTTCTCTCTTCAATGCACACGTCAAAACGTGCAAACTTTCTTCAATTATGTATGTACATATGTACATGAAGTTATAAATCAATACTGTTATGCAACAAAAATACAATTTAGTACAAGATTATTCTTAATTTATTATATTAATGCATACGTCGAAACGAACCGGCCGCATTCGGAACGGAAGAGATCTGTCCTCTGTCACTCTGCTTCCAGTATAAAACGCAAAGATCCTTAAATTTAACGACAAAGGCCGTGCGAAGATTTACCTTACGAAAGTATATCTTATATTACATATCTTCTTACATACGAGCGTAATTTAGGATGATAGACATTTTAATATTGAAGCAATGTATGTGTGATTTACACCTATGCGTGCCTTGTTCTTTAAATTGTTAAATTTGGTAAAACGGAACAAAAAATTCTTTGTAAAATAATAATACATAATTGTTTTGATGTAAGATGCGTTTGGAGATTAGGGCCGTCATTAATTTACATGTACAAATATACATGAGTTTGTAAGACTATTTCGATCTCTGTGGCAAAGCACATTTTATTTACACGTCTCTCCCTTGCATCGTCGACTATATTACAGTTATTACAAGTATATCTTCGTTTATCTTCTCGTCGATCAATATTGCAAACATCTTGAAAGCAAACGGATAAATTAGGAGTAATTTAATTAGAAAAGTAATCTTAAAAAGCACCACAAAATGTGCTATATAAATGATAAATTTATGTTAACACATATCGTACTCTGGTCCCTTTCGTTTGAATTGAAATATAAGAAATATCTATGTTTTCTAAATATTATTATCTCCATATGATTAGTAGCATAGTAACTGCTAAATGTGTATGTGTGTTTGTAATAATATTACTGAATATTGAAACTCTTAAAGGAAAGCAGCAGAGCTGAATCAATAAAAACTGTGTAGTAATCTGCATTAAATCAAAAATAGAACATCTGACGTGTTTATCTATGTATGCCACTACTCGGTATCATGATTAGTTTTCTATTTTTTTTTGTTTATGAATATTACAACATATACGTGTATGTATATATATAAAATTTTGCAATTGTATTAAACTTCGTTAATGCATACATACATTGTACAAGGAACATTTTAAACTTTAATATTTATTTGCATAAAGTACGTACGCCTTTGCATAGCTCTATCGTGAAATATTAATTTCAATGTTTATTACAACTAACAAATAGTTAAATTTAAAAAGACAAGTTACTATTAAAAATCCCTCTATGGTAAAAATGAAAAATACTGGACATAGTATCAGAAAGAAATAATACTGTTTTAGATATGTGATAACTAATTATATATATAGTAAGTAAAATTAAATTATTGAGTTTATTTCAAGAGAAAAATTATTTATTTTAGACAAGAAAGAAATATTAAAATAAATTATATTCAAAAATATCAATTATATTCAATTATATTCATATGATTGATTGTTTAGCAACCACATATAATGCATATCTGCCTTATATTTAATTAATTGTTCATATTATTGTCATATATTAACATTTTATTAAAAAACGTACAAATAAGAAAAATGTTTAGAAAAATGAACACAAACTGCTATGAAAAATACAAATTATATAATTGAAGTTTAGATAAATTACTATATTTCTCAGGTTTATACTATGTCCCAATAATTAATGTTTGATAATCAATAGAGCACATGCAGTAGACAAATACAGTTTACTTCCAAATTTGATTCGGCATTTGACTTATAACGTACATATAACAGTTTATGCAATCAACAATTTATGACTACGCGTTATAATTCTTACCCGTCTTACATTAAATAAGCACATCAATATTAATTATATCAAGAGTTTCAAATAATATCTATATATTTTCTCATTTTTTTTACATTTAATAAAACAAAATAACAATTTGGATATTAGCAAAAAAAATTGAGTCTCTTTAGCTTCTTTAAAATAAAAATCATTTAATACTTCGGAAACTTATACAGCACATATAACAAGATATTTCAGAATTTTAATATTTAATTTTGCAAGTAATTCGTAGGTGATAAAATTACATATATATCTTGTTAATATAACACAAAATGTTAGCAAAATGAATGCGCATATAAATCAGTTACATTCTACAAAGAATGTAACTTGTGCATGTGCACACCTAAATATGTATTTTTCCCACATGTAAAGAAGAAACACGTCCAATATTGTTTCAATATTGAATATTATACAATTCCATACAGTGTATCATTTTTAGTTTATATAAATATATCTTCCAAATTATTTTCTTAGAATTCATTTATACTGTTATTAATAAGTATTTCATCTTTACCGCGCAAAGATTTATTAATATCTTATTACTTGTAATGCTTGTAATTCAAATTCATTTTAGAAGCACACAAAATTTCTTCAGAATAAAAATCTGTTTTGTAACGAGTATACGAAACGTCATATAAAACTCAATTATCATTTAAATTGAGGACATTACGCTAGCATTTCACGGATTAATGGTGATTTACTTTCTTCCAGAATGTAATATTTGCCCAAAATTCGACGCTTCATGATAAGCAAAAGAAAAACTTCAGAAACTTATTTGAGAGAATCAACTTTTGTATTGCAAACTTTGGAGGAGCATATTATGTGATACAAAAAAGACTGCGGTATAAACTACTGAATGCCTGCGCCTGGAACTAGTAAGTTAAAGTAAATACACTTATTTCATAATTGTTTGTTATTGACATAGAAAAAAAAAAAACAAAGTGTACATCATATAAATCTAAACTAACGAAATATCACGGTAGCTCGAGAAACTCTGTGTAGTTTGACGATTAGGCACAATGTTTGAAAGCAACCAAAATTCTAATGTTTTCCGTTCAAATTATAGTTTGATTGTGGAGCATACTTTCCCCGTACAAACTATTTCTCTCTAAATTTTCATTGTAATATTAAAAGTAGAAATACATACTCTCTATTGTTTCGCTACTGTTTTTTTCGCTTTAATATATTATATATGTATTCAATAGTCAGTCCAAGGCAAACTTTATCCGCGATAGTGTAATATATAATATAGCTACTATTTTCATATTATTTTAAATCGATCTATCTATATATTACTTTCTTTTAAAAAATGTGTATACTTAACATTTAATATAATATATATATCTCTTTAAAATATGTACAGTCAATTCTATAATACAATATTTTAAATCATTTGTTATATTCATGTTTTATAAAGGCAATTATCAATGTAACTATTATTCTTATAATATATTGTGTAAACGCGTTTTTTTCTGTTTTTACAATAATAATGTTCATATTGGGATAATATATAATACAAGATAAGATATTACAAGATTTTGACACCTCTATGCAATACTTCTATTATATACAGTGCATGATAATGCAAATTATTTCATCCATCGTTTTACCGCATTGGTTTTTTTTTGTATTACGATTTTTAGTAAAATGGACTGAGAATTGTCCACAGGATTACAAATACGATTAAATGTTGAGAACATGTGTTTCCAATCCATATTAGAGTTTTTAATGAGAGAAAGGTTTTTTAAGACACGTGAATTATATTAAAAAATCGTCTCAACTTTCTGTAGTAAATTATAATTAAACATTTTATACATACCTACAGTATGTATAAATAAACTGTAATAAGATTCGTGTATTTAATTAATAAATTATTGAAAATTAATATTATAATTTCAGGTAAAATAAAAAAAAACATATATCTCTCTGTATTTTCTATTAATACTTGCTTTCAACGTTGTTTTATATTATTATATGGAATTAAGATAGTTATCATTTTTCATCGAACAAAATATCAAAAATTATTTACATGTTGATATTTAAGATTGTTTTCACATATATTAATACGAAATTTCATAACAACTAAAAACATATCGTAGTCTATATCGTAGCATAAGCTATTTTTCTATACAAGTATATAATTATCATAAAACATTATTTTTACGTACATAATCATTGTGTCAACAAAACGTTAAATCAAGTATGTATATTCCGTGCACTTACTTGGCAAAAGTGCAAAGATATAAATTTAAAAATATTGAACACGTAAATACATAACACTTAAGTCATAATTATAACAAATATATAAATGCTTAACAGTGAAGTATAGACATAAAATAGCATATGCTACTTCTATTGTAGTGTAACTCAATGTATCCCACTGGAATTCATTGCGTTAGATACATGCATTAATGAAATTACATACATTTGTATTTTAACATTATTATCGTTGTTTATAGGCATCCGTTATAAATCGTAATAGATTTTTTTAATTGATCAAAATTTTCCTCAAATAAATAAATGTAAATTAAATGTAACGTAATCACAGACATCGATGCTTCACGAGATCCTCTCGAATACTACGTACAATACATCACTTGCATCTCTCAATTAACATAAAAAGAAAAGAAAAAAGATATTGGGAACACGATTTCAATGGGATACACCAGAATCGATAAATTCGACGCATTTAATTTTGGCTTAATGTCCGTAACTAAGTATATTAAGAGAACCTCACTAGTCACCTGCACTTTAGTGTCCATTGAGTTGACTAAAACATTCGAACTATTATAAATTAATCGTGTCCAGCGTGTGTGAATTTCTAGATGCGCTGTTGTCCTTTGGTGATGTCGTAGCGGCGTTAACCTGCTTCGTAACATTGTTCGTAAACGGCATAGAAAACTTAAAATCACCACCATTTGGCAATTTGCGCATAATTTTCCCAGATGTGATGAGCCTGCCGAAGCCCTCTTGGTGGGCGAAGGCGTAGCCCGAGCGTAAGGATCGCCGTGTACGTCTCGTAGACGGGGTACGCAGTATGTCCTGGCTTTGACGGGAACGCAGTTGTGCCAGTCTCTGCTTCAGTCTGACTCTGTCGGACAGTGTCGGTCTGACGTCCATGAAGAAGAATCGCCACGACAGTACCGGTATCACGAGAATTATACAGGATATCACTGTAGTGAACCAAAAGGTCGCCTCCGACATAGCCTGCAGACATGAATTAAGTACCAATAAGTGTTGCATATACTGGCAACTACGGAGAGTACGGACAAGAATTTGCGACGATACGTACCATCGTGAGACTGCCGACGTAACTACCGCCTATGACAAAGTTGTAGAAATAATCTAAAATAAAATACCAGATGAGCGAGCCCCACACCATGATGTGGTTGAAAACTGTCCAGTACGACGTGTCGAGGGCTATTTGAACGGTCACGACTATAACTAATATAGTGGCTACTACACTGCCCAGCAGCATGTGATCAGAAAGTACGTAACCCTTAGGTGATACCCCGTCCTTGTATGTCCCTGTCAAAATACACAAGATATGTACGTTAGCATATAAATTTGCGTTGTTACAATTTCAAAATAAATATAATATAAACCAATCCCTTTAATAATTAGATGTAAAATATTTACCGTAAGGTACTAAAAATAATACACAACTAGCGTAAAATCCATGTAAAGCGCTCCAACAAAACTCTTTCTTGTTGAAGAGCAAATTTTGTAATCCTGGTGCGTATAGCTTCGGATACATTAAACTGTTCTTGTCGTTAACATCCTGATCAAAAATGCCAACCGCCAAGACTGGTAACGAGGTATAAAATAGATTGTAGACGGAAATGTACATAGGATCGAATACAGTCTGCAAGAAAATATATGCAAGAGATGAACATACAATTAACTTTAATTGCGCGCAATCTATGTACTATTTTCTACAACATGTCAGAAAAATATCTAAATTCATATTCAAAATCTCGACTTTGGAGCAAGCTCTTACAAAGGAGTTTTAAGCCTGTTCGTTTTCTCTGCACTTCTGAACTAATGCAATAAGTTACAATAAAACAAATATATGTTCTTTCATTTTAACTTATTGTACTAGTTCAGAAGTGCAGCGAAAACAAACAGCCCTAACAAGCTCTTACAAAGGAGCATCATGAATAATATTCGCCTTTAAATCATCATTCATTTCGTTATCTTTATCATTATCTTTATTATATCATCATTATTACCGTAAGTAGTTACCGTAGTTTTTAAAGATCTTACCTGTGCGCTGAATCCGCAGAAGAAAGCAAACCAGATGTGGCAGAGAGTAAACGCAAAATTCTTGTAAAAAAAATACCTAAGAAATTTACTCATTCTATAGTACGACCATCTGCCATGGACCAGAAGCAGCCTCTCCAAAAACCTAAATTGCCCTATCGAATAGTCGGAGGCTAATACCGCCTGCAATCCTTCCTGCCCGCTGATACCAACACCGATGTGAGCTGTTTTTATCATCGAGACGTCGTTGGCGCCGTCGCCAATTGCCAGAGTCACCGCGGACTTATTTTTCTTAATCAACTCGACGACCATCGCCTTTTGTAGTGGCGTCACCCGACAACATATTACAGCTTTACCTGCAAGAGATTCGAGCCATCAAAATTGTTTCTATAAACACGCGTGATCCACTTTAACTTACATTGGCTGGACACTTCTAGAAAAAGGTGTTCAAGTTGTGGATGTAACGCGTGAACCAAAGAATGTCCGTTGATAACTACCGCGAATCCTGTTGAATTCTCCATCTCGTGCTCGTCTTGCTCGTCCCTACTAGGATTGTATTCGGTATCACTGCTGTGCAGAGAAAATAGCTTTCAAACAAAAGATGATCTCTTCTCATACAAAAGCTGATCATCTGGTATTTACGAAATGAAATTCACTCTAAAATTTATTCACTTCACAATTAAAACAGACACAGTTATAACAGAAATTGGACCGGAGATAATAAATCGTGATCATTAACGAAATGAAAAGAAATTTTGAAACTTCTTGCTATTAGAAAATGATGCACGGTAATCGTAAACAATAGACAGTGCATTGTATTAATAAACTATAGATACAAGAACGTGACACAAACAACATACCAGTTGTGTTAATATTATCACTAAGATTAATTATTAAGCATACAGAAAGAGAAGGAGTGAGTATCAAGCATCATGGTAAATCTCAGTTATCTATAACTATATATATTACTAAATTGTAGGATATTCAGATATAACATATGCAGTATCTGGAAAATATCTGAAGTGATTTAAAAAGGCAGACCTAATCTATCATTCTAAATATAGCCATATTATTATATTATCAAAAAGAAGTAGCAAATGTTGATATCTTTCAGAAAAAATGGAAGATAATTTTGTAATGCTTTTTAAATACAGAGGATATGAATACTATCAGATATAGGCATGCAGATTGTAATTTCAAAGTCGGGCTTCGCGATGGACAAATAGAGAAGATGGGATATGTATAAACCAATGCACGTATGATGAATTAAGCTAGCAAAATACAAATTTGTCGCATCCTCGTATCATCCGGAAAACAAGTACCAAGTTTTTCATTCTTACAAAAATTTTAATTTAAACTGCATTGCGAGATCCGCTAGCTTGGGTATTAAGCATACGAGTTCTCTGCAGTTAAGTACGATAAATTTTTAGGCAAGACTGTATAGACATAGAAAGCATTACATGAAAAACATAGTGCCACATTCAGTGTGAGAGATAAGTTTTCTTTTCCTTTCTTAACAAGAATGCGTTAATTAGAATCAGCAATAGAAAAAATTGATAGGTTGTACTCCGTCTCTTTCATGTGCCTGACCTTTCCTTGTCCCACCTGAATGTGACAATGGAGAGTGTCGGCCGTTTCTGTTGGGTCGAGGCCGTCTTAATGGTATCCAAATATCGCATTAATTGCGTTTCCACGCCATCGTAAGTGGTGCCGTCTACTACGAAGACATCTGTGAGATCATCCGTCAATAACTGACATGAGTATCCGATGTTGATAGCCGTCTCTGTACGAAAAAAAGTTTGACGTAAAGATGTTATTCTACGAACACAAGCACAAGTTTTTTGTCCTTATAATACTTGTATGATCTTCAAGCTTACCCTGTTTGTCACCGGTCAATACCCAAAGTTTGATGCCAGCGAGGCTGAGATTGGCGATAGTCTGAGGTACACCATCTTGCAATTTATCCTCGATGGCAGTAGCACCCAATAATGACATATCTTTCTCTATTTCTTCATATATCGCGTCTAGCTTGTCGTCTCTATTTTCTTGGCTTAACGCGGCTTCTTGATGGCGTTGCTTCCAATTATTAAAAAAACTTTCGTCCAAATCCCTCACGGAAAGGCACAGTGTTCTTAAGCCTTCACCCGCAAATTTATTTAGATGATCCAATGTTTTTGCCATTATCTCGTCGCTGTCCTTTTTCAATCGCTCGTAAATAACGCTGTCCGCTCCTTTGCAGTATAATCGGAGGTGTCCGTCTTTTCTCAAAATCACGGACATTCTCTTTCGCACATTGTTAAAATCCAGAATGCAGAGAAGTTCGTATATCTCTTTCTTTCCCATTACTTCGATCGTTATACTGTTAGGCGATCTCTCCTTGAAGACAAAACCGAAGTTCCTAGCCGCGGATACTAAGGCAGCCTCATCGGGCGATTGTGCTTGATATTCGATCTTGCCGTGTTTGTCTTCCGGCATGACGGTATGACAAAGTGCTAATAGTCTGAAAAAACTGTGGACGTCCTGATTTTCCCGTCTCACAGCTTCGAGCAGCGCGGGATCATAGAATTTAAAGTCTGGTTCGTAGTCCTTGTTAAACGAGAAATCCAAGGGTGGCATTGTCTGCAAAATGTGTAATGAAATTTTTTTTTAAGAACTTTGCACTTTGTTTGTGTACCACGAGGTTAATGTAAAAGAAAGTTAATCTTATTGGCAGAGATCGGGAAATCCGCTGTTGTTAAAAAAGAAAGGAAAGAAAGCTAGACGGAAAGCTTTAGAAAGCATATTATCCAGAGTAAGGTACCTTGTTTCCATAAAAATAGGTTTGTTGGAAGACCTGGATTATATACCGTTAGTTGTATCATTGTATCAAAGTATATACATTACAAGAAAATAGCTACAAAAGAAATTAGCCTTAACCGTGCGTTTGTGTGATACAAGGAATAGGTACGACTTTTATTTATCTAGTTTATGGCACAGTGTAAAGTTCTAACGTGCACAAACACTACAGATACAGTTATTGAGCGTATAATAAAAACAATAGAAATGCTTCTGTTACTTATATGATATTATATGCAATAAGTTACTAGTGTAACGATAAACAGATGATATTGAATATGATACATACAATTAGGACGACAACGGGGTATACAGATAAAAGCGATAGCGTGTAAAGATTTCGTGTACAGATTTCGTGATCGTTGACAAGAGGTGCTAATTATCAACATGCGTACTGAAGACTTGTGTGGAATCTTTGGGCTGCCGTTGATCCCGGGTTCCGGTGTTGTATTAGACACCCTGTCTGCTTGTTCCAGAAGACGTACATTCGGACCACTTAATGGTGTATAAACTGGACGTACAAATTCCTGTCCGCTCTTCCACCGCATCGTCGACGTTGTAACAGCTCTGTCCGTCTACATGCAGCACACACATGCTAAGTATATGAAATTTCTTGCAAAGATATGACCACGAATTGATATCATATTCGCATGTAACTGAAGACAATTATCATGTATGAGTAAAAAAGGAATCACGATATAGACAATCAGGAATATTCAACAAATCACGTATGCATGTAATAGTGTGCAAGGACAATTTTTAATGCTAATTGCATTATTAATGTAAACATGTTTTAACGTGTTTTGCAAGAAGAAAAAAAAAGACGTTCTATAGCTTTTCGCATGATTATTTATAGGCTATAATTCACGATAAAATGTAGCACAGATTGTAATAAAAAGAATATAACATATATAACGTAACAATGCAGTATGTAACCCCTCTATAACAATAACAAAGAATTTTCAGCGAAAGCATATGATCAATGACGTTTTTTTTTCACGCAGCATTGGAAGCATAGCTAATATAATGCGGATAATGTATTTGTCTTATTTTAGATAATATGTATAATTTTGTAATAACATGAAAATTTATGTTGCAGCACGTACCCTGTCATTCAGCATCGAGTTAGGGATCTTCGCGTCAATAAAAGAACGACTCACCTCGCTCAAATCGATGACTTCGCCGGTAACTTCGTCAATGATGTCGCCGTAACACTTGCCTGCCACAGAACACTTGTTGAAAGTCATTATGTTCTGCGTCAACGTCCCGGTTTTGTCGGAGAATATGTATTCTATTTGGCCCAGCTCCTCGTTTAACGTGGTAGTCCTTGCTTTAGCGTGCGTTTTCGTGGGCGCGTAGTACATTTCCTCGTCCCAATTTATCAAAAATGATTGAACGAACCGAATAACTTCGACACTCACATACAAACTGATTGGCACCACCGTGTTCAGTACGATAGAGTACGAAAAGAACACGAGTAGGGCAATCACTGTGGCACCGGTAATGGGTTCGCTCGGCACTAACGAGTCCCATGGTAGGTACGCTTGGAAATAACGGCCCACAAGGCTTTCCCAAATACCACAGCCGACCATGCAGAACAAACATAAGGAAAGTAAAAAAAACACTATCCCGATGATGAGAAGATTCAGCAGTCTATCTATAGAGGTCCTTTTAAATTTGGTCTTCCCTGAGTTTTGCATCAGTTTGGTATCCTTGCCCGCAAAGATCACCATGCCATAGCACCACTGCGTGTTCCTAAGCACGCAGCCCCGTAAAATAATCTTGTCGTTATCCAATGCGTATCTGCAATTAATTGTGAAATATTAGTATCATATCGGTATCGCTGATAAACAGTAGTTAAGTAAACTTGACGCGAGCAAAGCAAGAATCAGATATCTTTATATATAATTTCTACAAGAAACTGTGGCCTTCTGTGGAATATTCCGTTTTATCTGGCTCTCGCTGTGCTCCATTTATATAACGTTCATCTTACTTTTTTCCTCTCCACGTTAGCGTTCCGTCGAATTTATTTAATAAATTATTAGGGGTTTCGCAAACGATCTCTCCATCGAACTGGCCGATTAATTCGTGATTTTCCATCATCTCGGCAGTTTCGGGCAGGCACTGACGACATTTCAAATTCGTCTCCCTACACAAAGTTCATAGAGATTATTACATCTTCATAGATACACAATTTTACATTTAATTGAACGATTTGCATAAACGGTACCCGTCCAATTCCGCTGTTTCGATGTAACAGAGGCCATTCGGCTCACTCGTCGTTAGCAGCAAAACGTCCGCTGCGACAAACTGATCGTTCTCCATTCTAATTACGTCGCCCACTTGAACCTGCGACCATTTCTCCTCACGAAGATTAGAACCCCGCAGCGTCCGGGATTTCCTATTATTTACTTGAGAGTCGTTGCTATGCCGTTGCTGGAAATTAAATTGTATTAAGTTTTCGCGGATCATACTCTACTCTTTGTATAAAGTCTACTTTATTTGAATACTTTTCTAAAAGATGTTTTCATAATTTTATGTATCTATTTTAATGATATATATATATTAGTATATTTTTTTCCACAAAATATAGCAAAAAATAGTAAAGACGTTGATTACGAAATACTTACAAAGTCGTCATAGGCATCTTTGACGGCAGTGAGTGTGAGTACCCCTATAAGCGGTATGGCTGTGGTGATAGGGGTTAAAGAGGATATGGCGGGGATCATCTGAAGCACCAACAGGCATAGGAAGTAAAAGTTAGCGAGCCGCTGAAATTGCTCGAACAAATTCAATGGTAGGAACGTCAGAACCGAATACTTGGACGTCTTGATGTAATTATTCTGCAAATCAATAGAAATATTCGTGTTCATATCCGTTACACATTAAATTCCTAAAAATACCTTTCATTTTTTTCTTTTTTTTTAATGTTTAAGATTTGATAACAGTTAGTAATGCAAGAAGATATGTTCCGTCTTACCGCATAATTAAACTGTGAGTTGTACTCGCGATTATTGGCGCGAATCCGCCTCTCTGTTTCTGTAAAAATAATACAATACAATAATACAATAAACGAAACATTTATCGCATGTGTCTGTATAACAGTAGCTGATATATATATACAACAATATTTATATACATCAATGATTCTCATTAGATCCTACAGTAGATTGTTATATACTTTCGTTGTCTATTTTTACCATATATAGATCGTGTTGAGAAAAAAAGAATGCGGATGTTGCAATAAACTTACCGATACTAAGGGAAATAAACGTTTCTTTACATAGCGATTAGGCAAACAAAATTATTTTAATCACGTATTATTTTCTAAGTTTCGCACCATACACCGGAACAAAACAAATAATAATTTTACAGCCTTTAAAATAGAAAATATAGTAGCTGCGCCGGATCTTTCTTTTTTTTCGCCGCTAATCGGTCTTATAGTCAAGTGCATTGCTTTACATTCGCTTGTAATATATCTACCGCGGCAGTTCCACATAACTGGATAAACTATTAATCGTTGGCTCGTCATGCGAAGTGTGGCAAAGTCCACTACTGCATGGCATTACCACGAAGAACGATCGAATCGATCCTTGCGTAGTAGGCACACCCCGCCGTCACGTGTTCATGAAAACTACGTGGGTGTTACATACTCCGTTTTCTTTATTTATGGAATTTAATAAATTATTCGAGTGTCCGAGGCGCGGAGCCTTGGATAGTTGTACAAAGTATATGTCGCTGAAACTTGCATTATACCTAAAATCAGTGGCATTGATCGCCGTCCATCCATTGCGTAACTTTGTGCATGCACTATTGTTTGCGATGGATTCTAGTCGAAATAAAAAAAAGTAACATAAACACAATTTAAATGCAGCGTGTCAGTTAAATGGAAACGCGGACGCGGTTGGTGCCAAATAGTGACTGTGTCAAGAAAGCTCGCGGTTTATTCTTCCCAATGATGTAAAATTCCGAGATATTAATATAAGATAGAATAGAAATGTACAAAATTAAGTAATAATTTATTATGTCAAGAAACTCTCTTCGTGAAACCTACAAGTTAAACGCGAAAATATATTTCCATATAAGATATATCATTTTATCTCATTTTGCTCTCTATCACATATCATCAAATCCTATCGCGAGACTACTTCATCAAAGAGAAATTGTCACGCATCGACACGTATGGTAACTGTTTATATCCGCCTTGGCAAGTATCAACTATAAATGCACGTCGTCCGGAACCTTGACTCGAGCCAGCGGTGCGACTCCCAGGGAAAACTAGCCGATGATCTCGTTCGTGGGAACTCACCGCTGGAGAAGAAGGACGTGCTACGACCGATGCACTCGGTGGCGGGTGGCGAACTCGGTGGCGCCAATGAGGAGGACGATGCGGTGGTGGCGGAACGGTACCTGGTGCCCTTCCAGATCACCAGCTTGCCCAGCACCGTCAGCAGGGACTCTCGCAGGGTGTTGTGCCGGCTGCCGCCGCCCAGGCTGCTGGACGAGTCCCTCTTCGAGCACTCGCCCATCGCCTCCACCTCGTCGGACGACGAGGCGAGGGTGAGTGTCGCGTGCGACCGCTGCTGACCACCGTCGGTTGTCAGCACCTCCAGCTGCGGCTGCTGCAGCTGCAGCTGCTTGCTCCGCTGCCCTTTCCGTCGCTTCTTCCGCTTCCTGCGACTGCTACCACCGCCACCGTCGTCGTCTTCCTCGGCCTCCTGCATCGAGCATCTGCGTTGCCCGCCTGCCTCGCTGCCGCTCCTGGACACCGCCGTCGTCGTCCTCGCGGCACCGCGACGCGTCGTCGCGTCCGCCGACTCGACCTCGCCGTCGCAGTCCTTCACCTTCATGGTCGGCGCGACATGTGAACGCTCACGTTACTTGACTCACGTTCAAGGACGGGTAGGAACGATCGGTCGAGGACACGCCCGTTTGGCACGACAAATGCGCTTTTTCGTTCTAACGTTCACGGTCATGGGCGAGGGTGAAAATTCCCGTTGCTCGCGACGCGCGTAGAAAAGATCGAACGGGGGAGTAAAGAGACGCAGGGTAGAGATAAAGTCGAGGATTGGCGTCGAAGATATGCAAAGGCTTCATTTCGTTGATATAGAATTGTCCGAAAAGTAGCCAAGAATTTGGTAGTAATAATTGTTCATGAATTTTTTGTTAACAACAGACGCGGCACCTGATGAAACACTCCGCCTATACAGTCAGACTATTAGCCAGGAGGCTTCTGTGATGACTATTAGATTTAATACTTTCCAAGCTTAAAATAGGATTAAAATAGGCGCCATTATTTGCTTCTGCAGATCTTGTTTGTCGACGCTTAAAAAGAAATCGGCCACTTTGAGAAGCCTCGCGAGACTTCAACGTCACCTCGCGATATTATATATTTTTATGAGGATTGCGGGATTGCGTAAAAGCGCGAGGGACGTTGTTCATAAAGGAGATCTAAACCGATTCAAACCAATTAATCTTGGCTAATCATGGATGATGAAGATGCAGAAAAAATACATTGTCTCTTCGTGACAAACGTAAAAATAAGGATGATTTAAGATTGATACAATAATTTCACATGCATACGTTAACTCGAAAAGGAGCCGTCGTTGCGATATATCTCTACTCTTCGTAAATATTGATTACACATTTCTGTGAAGCTAGCATGCCTTTTTCACAGATATAATCGATAAACTTTTGTTTTCAAAAAAGTTCTAAAAATAAAGTATAAAAAATCTAGGCGATCTACTTAAACTATCTTCGAATTGTATCAGAAACATTAGAATTCTAGAAAGAAGAGATCTTTATCAATTACAGTGAAATTCTGTGCAAATGGGGTATTGATTTCGTGAAGGACGATTGCACAGCGTGTGCTCCACTTTGCCGGCAGCAATTTGCCATTCGTGTGGACTGCGTAAAATAAATCCCGAAGATCGCGGGGTGCTCTAGAAAACGCGTGAAAAGCAGCGCGCGCGCGGCGCCATACGAATATAGATCGCGCGGCACGCGTGCGTGAAAACATGTCACGGACAAAGCGAATCGAGACTTGTTCCGGTACTCCGCGATAAAGCTTCAGCACGTCGATGAACGTAAAGTTGAACGTCTATAAGAGCTTTATTGGCCGTTATAAGCTGCGACCGTGCGCTGCCGCGTTTGATTTTTTTTTTCCTCCGCGGATGACGTACGCGCGTGAGAAAGTGTATGTCAAAGTCTACGCTGATAATCGGTACTACGATGTACGAGTCGCTCAGAAGCAAAATGCATATAATCATATATAAACAAACGCAAGACCGCGAAGACCATTTTGCGTAATATTTTTATAATCTTAAAAGATTAAGATTCTAATGTTAAAAAAGTAAAAGTCTAATCTCATTATTATCTTTTTATTAATATCTTTGATTATATGAAATGTTTTCGATTCTATCCTTTTAATATTCGCGTTTTGCATTTTGACCCTGCAAATGTTGAAATCTTCTGTAATGATTGAAAATGTGTACGGAGCTTGCTTGACCAAACTGTCTGAATATTTCGACCGACTGGCTCAAATGCTCCGATTTACTCTCGCAAGCTGGTTCTAAGCCACACGCGATGATAATTCCACGTGTAACAAGATTAAACTTGCGTTTGAGAAAGTGCAAGGGAATATCGATCAGTGAAATCAAAACACTTTACTACAACAAGATTAAATTTGAAAAATTATTTCATTAGAAAACATATAAACACGTATATGTATATGTATATATATATATATATATATATATATATTATTACATACGTACTGTACATATATAATTTCAATTTTATATTATATTTTTATACTCGCGTGTGAATTCGTGTGCACTTTACATAATTGAAATAAGTATTCACGAGAGTAGATATATCGCAGTGACAAGGCTATCAATTATATCTCTAAGCGCTGATCATTTTTCCTTATGTGGGCAGGCAGGTATGAATGTCCGGTATGAATAATATGTTATGGGGAATAAAAAACGAACAAGGATGGGAGTGCGTTCGTGTTAATCGAAAAAAACTTGACGGATCTACATGCTCCGCGATGATAGCTCATTCGCGCCGACAAAGTCTCGTCCAAAGCGCACATTACTTGTCAAACGGCACGCGGGCTAGCGAACGGAAGTCCATTGCATAATATCGAAAATTGCGTAACTCTACAGTCTCGCCGTTGTACAGTCAGGAAGTCAAATTGCTCTCCCAACGAGTATTGTTCTCGACTCGATACCGAACGAAATTAAAATCTTTCGCACGTTTCGTGCGTTGCATTAGTGTAAAAAAAAGGCCAAATTCTATATACACATATTATTATAACGTTATTGTAAAAAGAAAATATTATGTTCTATAAAAATAATTTTTTAAACGTTTTTAAAAAGTTCTAATTTAATGGAAATCGTGGTTAACTTCTTGCCATGGTGTTACGCAACAGGCAACATTGTAACTATGGTTAAAACTCCGTAGTACGTTATTATTGTCAGATACTTAAGTTACATAAGCACGAAAATAAACGTAAAATCCTGCTCGTTTAATATAAGCTTGCAAATTATATACAAGATAGTCCTTAAAGACTCTTCGTATCATCTATATTTAATAAAAACTTAGATAATAAAAAATAATATTGATTGATATGTTATCAATATCAAAATCATAAAATCCCAAAATAATATATTTAATAATATATTTAAAAAATGCTCTGCTCTTCCAAAAGTTTCTTCAACGAAAAGAAAAATCCCGGGAAATTTTCCTTCAATCGGAAGCGTCGAAAACAACAGCGAGACGTTAAGCAATTACTTCGTCCGGATTAAACACGCGGATTAAAATCTCGCCGGCGAGACCGCTCGATACAATCGTCGAGCATTCCGCATTTCCTCGAGTAACGATCTCCTCGTTAGCGTGGGCGAACGTGACCGCTTCTTTTTCCACGACGCGGGTGTGTTTCGCGCCGACTTCCGTTCGTCGCATCCTCGAGAGGGGCTGAGGACTCACCTCGAAGACCTCGAGTTCCAGCGTGTCGACCTCGACGCTCATCGTCTATCCTACGCAAACTATAAACCCTCTATAAGGCCAACCTCTTCTGCCACCTTCTGGCACCTGAGCCGCGCCGCCGCCGCCGGCGGCGAGACGATGACCTCGTCCCCCCCGCTTCGCGCTTCGCCTCTTACATAGTTCTTCCACCTGGGGCCCACCACCGCGGTCTTCTCGTCTCCGCCGATCATCGCGGGGCCGCATTAGTTCACCAGCTGGCACCTCGCGATCCAAATTCCGACGTACCTGGTCACCGCACCACCACCGTACCCACCACTCGACTGGCTCTCGTTCCGGTGACTCGATTGACTCGGTCGTCCAATCGACATTCTCCCGTAGGGTCCGAACACCCGACGCCCCCGTGCTCAATGTTGCGTACCACCTGCTGAGCGTACGCGTCTTTCACCCGTTAGAACGCAATTGTCCGCCGCCGCGAAAAGTGACCGCGAGGGAATTCCGTCCGAAACTTCTCTCGGTCTTCCAAAGTCACCGGAAATTTGGATTCACGAAAATTTTGCCTTTTAGACAAGACAAGAAAGTCGCGTTCTCCTTGCGACAAGGTCTCGAAACGTCAAAGTCTTCCTCTTCAATGCGATCGCCACGTCTTGTCTGTAGTAGTAACTTCTGCAAGAAAATCGGCGATCCTGTCATCGCGAGATCGTACACGGCAAAGGATCAAGAAAACAACGATGTGGAAAAAACCAAACTTGGATTATTCGCAATGGGATTGTTACGACGCTACTCGTTACATCGCTATTCGTCCCTTGTAGTCAGGTTTTTGGAAACTTTCCAAATGAAGACTGATCGTTGCGATACAGAGTGAATTCAGCATGAATCTCGTAGTAAAGTTTATCATTTATTTTCCCAGAATATATAACATTCTGGGAAAATTATCGTTATCGCTTGTATCGGAAAAACACGTTTTGGTATCGCAATCAATGTTAACTAACAGGTTATACTCTTTTAATTGTTTATACAACCTTGGAAATATAGGGCTAATTCGAGCTGGCAACGAGTTGCCACGTGTAGGGAAAAAAAGGAACGGCGTATTATTATTATCATCGTTGCTCTCCTTACATGCGGTAACGCGGTTTATTCATGGTTAGACGCGTTATCTAACACGCCTTCTCCTGATGAATTCTGTTATCAAGGAAGCAGGGAAACAATGGCATCTAACCAGTAGATTATTGTACTCACAATTAGCTCGTTTTGAATTAATTAATTTAATCCTCGTTCGCATATTAAAAATACTAAAAGCAATTTCTCCTTATCTTCTTCTAAAAGATTTGAAAAGATTTTTAAACGCATTCGTACAAAAATATCATTTTAAGTTATATTTTTAAGTCAACCATTGTAGTTGTAAGACAAAAAAATTTGCCAAATTGTACAGCAAGTAATCATTTCGCAAGATTGATGAATAAATAAATTTAAAAAATAGTTACTGCGTGCATAAATCGAATAGATACAGCGAGGAATATAGGCACTGAAACGTAGCCGCCTGTATCCGACACGCACACACTCGCCGGGCTATTCTCCAAGTTAAATAGACGTTTCCCATCCACGAAAACATGTCATAGAAAAAGATCGCAACGCACACTTATCTACCCACGTGTAGGCTAACTATCGCGTTTATGTGTCAGTAACCGGAGACGGCTCGCAATGGACGGTGTGCGGTATCCCGTTTTCCATCAGAGGCGGCCGTCCGTCTCTCGCTAATTCTAGCTCTGGGTACGCCTATGAAATCAACTACCCTTAGTATTTATGCATAAATACCTATTGACCGCTCGGAAAGCGGCGCATCCGTTCCGCTTCTAGACCAGAATGACCTTATCGGGCAGGTAACAAAACAACTGTGCATCGCAAAACGCGTCTGATGCACTTCCGCCTCGTCCCTAATGAGCTTATCGCGAATGCTGGAAGAACAAGGGACGAGCAATTCAAGATTGCTCTCTCTCTCTCTCTCTCTCTCTCTCTCTCTCTTTTTTAGAGAGAGCGACTTCTGATAATGATAATTTAAAACAAGCAAAGAATCGACAGCGATTGTCCATTAATTAAGGGCGCGTGAATTAAAAGCTGATCGTCGTCTTTCACGAAACCATTAAAAAAAATACGAAAGTATATATCGGCGTATATTTAATTAATAAACATAATGTGTGAGATAACGCTCCTCGAAAATTGCTATCGAGAGCAAGAACACCTCTCGCGTACTAAGTACACGTGCACTCGAGCGAACGCTTCAAGTAGATCCTTCCAGAGTAGCGTTCGGCACGCTCGCTCTTCGCCGTCCTTGATCCCGCATACTAGAGTGATGTCATCGTTCGCCGAAGCCGCCACCTCTGTTGCCGCGTCTAGCAACGAAAATATCCGGGCTTCCTCCCAAAATAATATAACCAGCAAGCCTTGCGGTGACCGCGCGCGTATCCGAGCCCGAGAGATTTCCAAGGATTTCCGCCGCCGAAACCTATCAGTCGATCGCGCCGGAGACGCGATATATAGAAGAGGGCTCTTATATAAGATATAATGGTGCCGAACCAGGAAATTGTTCCAGCATTCTAGACTGCCGAAATACCATCGATATAGAAATAGCGCTGTCTAACTTTTGCTCGCGATACTTACACGTATGTTTAACGTTCAGAAACATTTCAGAAAATGGAACAAGTAACAATATATTACTTTTGCATTTAATAATATTTAAAAAATAAAAAAAATTGAAAAAAGCTTTAAAAAGTATAAAATAATACTTTTAAGAATCATTAATTTGGCGCCAACTTCAAAAATTGAAAAGTATTATTCATTTTGCACCGAATTCAAAAAATTAAAAGGGATTCTTAAAAGTATTATTTTATCCTTTTTAAAGCTTTTTTCAATTTTTTTTATTTTTTAAAAACTTTTTAAAGCTTTTTTTGAAGTTGGTTCGATTTAAAAAAATTTTTTTTATTTTATACTTTCTTAGTGCTTCATTAAATTAATATGAATAATTATTATCGCATATTTTCTTACTGCTCCGTACCCTAATGTTCTAGCGCGATATTTATGTACTAAAACCTTCCTGGAGAATTGCTCTATAGGACAGTGAAAACCGCACTTGATTCCGTCCAGTAGTTTTAGAGAAAATAATGGACATACATACATACACGCCGAATATAGAACCTCCTTTTTTTGAAGTTGGTTAAAAAAGATAACAATTCGATAACTTTTACTTTTCTTACTGAGTTAATCATTTGTTTAATTATTTCCGAATAAAAAATAAATGTTTTTTTTACTTTCAATCTGAAGATGAAAGGCGGTTAAGATGAAGCTTAGATATCTGTTAGTGAAACCAACTGTCGGTTTCCTTTCTCGCTCAGAGAAATCATAAACAAATCACTCTATACTCGTGGGCGGCTAAGTATAGAACGATGGCTATATGCGAGTACGGATATGGATGGTACGTACGGCATAATTAACCCCGGATCTTCTAGAGTGACGCGCGGCCGGCAGTCTATAACAGGGGCTTTCGTGATCTCGTCTGGATTTCGTCTGGAAAAGCACCGCGCGGAGTTTTCGACAATAATGGAACCGCGCGGTACTCCACTTCCGTTAGTAAGTGCGTAGCGTGATGACTCTTTGCTGTTACAACGGGTTATTATAATAGTATAGTCTAAATTGTTATTGTGCGGTGAGACGTAAATTTTTATCCACAATTTGCATGGATAAACATTTGGTATTCGTTTATCGTATGAAACACGCGAGAGAGATCTTGCATATTTTTTCTAAATCGTAAAAATTGTAGAATAAGCGAGGGAAATTTTGCGTATTTTCTCTGAACCGTAGATCCCAGAAACTAAATAAAGAGTAGAGCAATTACGTCAATACGAAGGCAATATATTGCTCGGTTTGTGCAAGTGTGTATGCGAGACGCACTCTCTTGATAAAACATCAAAACTAATCAATTCTCTATCTCTTTCTAAAAACAAAAGTAGAAGACTTAGAAGCATTCCTATATATTGTACGCGCACAAAAACAAAAATTCGAACGGACCGAAAACGCGAGTGATGAAAAAAGGAAAGAGAAAGTTCGGAACACGTGTGCAATCTCGAGGTGTAGGTTTGCGACCGAAATACGCACATCCATTTATACTTCTCTTCGCGCACGCGTCACGTAAGATAAAAGTATCAATATACCAGGACAGAGTACATACGAAGAATTTTCTTACTAAAAGTTGAAGAACCATTCAATTTTTGATAAAGACATGGTAGAGTGTGAAAGCAGACTATATTTTATAAATGGAAAAGTAAATATTTGTTGGAAAATTGCTTTTGAACATCAAATTTTATTAAAATGTTAACCAGTTGAAATGACCCAATACGTGAACACTTGAAAAATTATAGTATAAGAGGATTATAATATCTTCTGTCTATCTCAACTTTGAAAATTGATACATATCAATAAGTCACGTTCGGTTAATATTTACACTGATAGTTATCTTAAAGAAAATTGTCGTTCTGCTTATGACTTATATTCTGTAACATTAATAAAATGTGATTCTCAGCTATGTCCTTAGAAAAAAATATTTTTTATTTTAACAAACGTTTATGCCAATATAATTTCTTTTTCATAATATTTTGTATATCTTATATTTTGCAAACCAATTTTCATTTTTGCATTTATAATTCAAAATTCTTAATATCGTAAATATATTACTAACTCTCCATCTATATCGGGACCTGTCTCGATATATTGATACTTTTACCTTATTTATTTTCCTCCTCAAAGAGAATTTTACCATAGACGCAAAATAAATTATTAAAATTAATTGTAGAATTAATTGTAAAATAACCGGAACAGGCGTCGATATATCTGCATCGGACTTCAATAGGAATCGTGTTACGCTCCATATACATTACCTACAAAGGTGCCGACGGTCTTCATAGTAACGATTGTAATTCGTGGTATTGATGACGAAACGGATATACCGTCGATGCGAGAGAACGTGAAATAAATGCAACGTGCGTTCTCTTATCGATCGCATTGGGTGCATCGTCGTCGTACGCGATCGTCTGCAGCATCCGAGATGCGTTGTGCAACTCGCTGATGCTATGCATGACAGACCATCTTTGTAACGCTGGGTTGTAAATGAAATGTCATTCACAATGCTTCCACGTCTCGATTTAGAAAAAAAAAATAGAAAAAAAAAATAATATTGTATAATAAAAAAAATTAACATTCCGTAAGAATATTCTATAGACATGTTTTTGATGATACCGCGATTTCGTCCATCTTACGTCATTTACGAGCTCCTCGAAAATATGAATTTGAATAGGCGAAACTAAAATCGAAATAAATCCGACGCGCCCGCGTACTCTTATCGTGTCAGCTGCATCATCACTTTTTGCAGCATCTCAGATCCGTTATGTAAGTCGTTGTATCGTTTTACGCGGGGCTACGATGAAGCACTTCAAGGAACACGAGCGATATATGGTGCTAACCGTGCCATAGAGCTTTTTTGCACCTTCAGCCGCGGTAACGGCGATGTGTATTCGATAATTGGCATTCGACCAGAACCTCCTGTCATTCGTTTCAATTATCTGGCTTTGTCGGTGACACAATCGGCTCTGCGACACCCAGACGAGCAATACTGATGAGCCGGGCGCCTTTTTTCCCTCCCTCGCCTTTATTCAACCCGGCTGTATGGTAATGAGAAACGCTGCGATTGTGCGATGTAACGTAAATCCATTTGGATTTAACGATTATTCCGGACTGCGCACGCAAGTTTCGACAGCAAATATTATCTTTGTAAGCGAAAGTATACATGCTATTTTCGTTTTGTTTCTCTATATGCCTTCCAAACTAAATAATTTCTTTAGATTGATATATTGATACGATTTCACAAACGTGGCTGGGATTCAGTTTAAATAAATTTGTGCAAATTGAAAATCCAGTTACCAAAAGCAATCATATTAAAACAATATTGAAAAATACTACGTATTTTTTTGTTTGACACAAAATGCCAGAATAATTGAGTAAAAGTATATAAATAAAAAGACAAAGAATAAATCATTTTCATAACCGTATTGCATTACAACAGGAACCGCTGGATGCCAAAAGTCGAAGGGTCACAAGTCCGGCCGGCCTCACTCTCGGATTATCGCATAATGAAACAATAATGAAACGACCCACGCGAAGTTACAATTTCCTAGGAAACATACGTAAAAGTGGGACGCCTAACATCGCTGTCGGAGGCAATGTTCGCATGACAACCGACGACATTTTATCACTTAGGTGCATGAGTTTATTAGAATTTGTATAATGGCTCCAAGTTTTTGAAAAAGAGCTCAATAATTTATTTTCTCAAAGTAATTAAACCATGAAATTTTAAATCTTAACTCAAATATTTTTTACGATTAAAAAGATTTAGCTTTTCTAAACTTGTTAGATATCTACATATATATATATATATATATATATATATATATATATATATATATTATATTATATATAGAGTATATAAATTTATCTGTTACGTGCTTGCCAGAGAATATACGGAAAGTAAACTTTAACGAAATTTATTTTAATATACGTAATCTAGAATCAGTAAATAAATCAAGATATCTCTGGGGTATCATCACGTAGGCAGCAATCTCGATATTCCGAAGATAAAGTATCTTTCGTTGATCGAAGAGTGAAAACAATTTTCAAACTATTTCGCATAAAGAGGAACGTAAGGAACGCGTAAAAAGAGTCTGTCTAAAACGTCGTGAAACTTTCTTAATAAATTTTTTCTTCCTTTTCTTTCCTTCACGTATATTTTATTCCGACCGGCCAATCGATACTATCGCCGGCTGGCTACTCTCGAATTAGTTCCATTTGTGCCTAATTCCGTCGACGGGTTGAAAAAACAGATTGACATAAACGACAGTACGACCATATATAGCATGTCATGGCATTTTACGATCCTAAATGTTGACACGTTGCTTATTATCTGATAGAAAGTTTTGTTGTGTTTTGAGAAGAGTGCTAACTTTGAGAAGATTCACAAGATCATCAAAATTAAAAATTGCTTAGAAACTAAATCCTAGTTGTATCAATTTCTTCAGAAAACTCCTGCATGCAATTCGAAAAATTCAGAGAATATTTTATTTAAAATAATTTTTCTAAAAAAAAAAAAGAATAATATAATATTATAATTAGAATTTAATTTACTTTTCCTTAGCTCTGGTCAGTATTCTGTCCATGGTATAGAGACTCTAAAAGAAATCTATAAAAGATTAATACGGAATCGATATACGAAGAATTTGTACCTTATCATCAAACGTAGATATTGGTGATATACACAACGTAGATATACGATATCTACAATATCGAACATATTTAATCATCGCAATGTGTATACACAAGCCAGCCGCGAGATATTAATAATAACTGAATTGCTCATTCCCTCTGAGTGTCGAGCATTATTAGGTTGCTCGTTGCTCCAGTTTAAGTTTTCCAGGCCAACAGGCAGTATCGTCTTGCGTAAATCAACGTCCCTATACAGAGTGTCTATTACCATTGCCGGATGTCCTTTCGATCGCAAATTCTTTAGATAGAATTGCAGAAAATCTATGCATGGAAAATTTGCGACTCAAAACACTTTTAATTTTCGACTAAAAAAATCTTGGCTCAAATTAAATTTCCCTTTAAGTAAACATTTAGGCTAACTGACGGAACTAATTTAAGCTCGACTGACGAAAAACAAGCTTTGATTATTCATTTATATTTTTGAAGCCCGGCCAAAAATCTCTAATCTCTGACGTTAAGTGTCACCGACGTTAATTAGATGTTCTATCAAATTATGCGAAAATCTATTTTAAAGTTATCAACGAATGTCAACAGTCATTATAGCTGATGAAGCGAGACACTTCATGTAATAGGGGTCCAGATTTCCATCGGCCGCGATGGAGCGAAGCAATTAAGCAATGGCGGATTAAAGTAAATTGCGTCATTACATCTATAAGTATCCGGGCGGTAAACTAGCTAGCAATAACTGATCTTAACCTCCTTCGACTTTACAGTGTACGTAACCTGCGCACGTAACGAGCAATTGAATCTCTTGCCATAAATTCAGGTTTTTAATTCTTTGCGCAATAATGAGAAACTTTAGTGATAGCGCGCGAACATGTTTACAAGTTCCATAAATAATTCGCAAAAACGCATCCGCTTGATTCCTCAGGTCAGTGCAGCTGAAGTTTATACACGCTTAGGATAAACGGAAGCTCGTTTTCAGTGCAAATTGATTTTATTGTTAGTTGGCCCTGGTACGGCTACAAAATTGACAATCTGTCTGCCCGCTGGTCCGACGACTTTACGACCAGCACTTTCGATCAAGATACTCCGCGAATATAATAGAATTCTCGATGAGCCACCTATTTACCTTTTACCTTGCAATAATTCAGCCACTAGTTGATTGTCCAGTCCATCTGCGTGTTTATTATTGATCCGCGCGTACGTTTGTAAAGCGACCGATAAAGATGATTAACAACACGTGGCATTGGCGACGCTCCCATTTATTCTGACAGCGCGCGACCGTACGAAAAAATTCCCCCGGGGGGTGGAGGGGCCCTCGTCATCAACGTAACGCTAACCGTAATTTCTCCCGGCGAATACATTTCCAAGGTCGGGTTATGCTCGAGCGAGCCGATAAACGTCTCGCCGTGAAATCGTGAAAGACAAGTTAAACGACGCGTTTCGCGACACGCTGGAAAAGACTTCTAATTAATTAAACTTCACCGAGCGTTCAAATGAAAACGTGAACCTCATCCTGTCCCGTCATTCTCTGCGGCTTTATCGATCGACAGGCACGCAAATGCAGCTGCAAAATCAACATCGAAAAAAAAAAAAGGTTGAGCAACCTACTTTTCATCCTGCGGCGAAAAGGAAATGCACTTTGCATTCGATAAACGCTAACGCGATATTGTCCTCCTCGCTTTGCGGCCTCTTTGCCCGTTCTAACAAAGCGAATTAATCGAAAAGGAGAACCCGGATAAGACACAAAAATCTTTTGCTCCTTTTAAACCGTCCCTTATCCTCTCCAGCAAAGTTACGTTGACGTCACGTTTTCCCCGAGATACGTTTAAATACAGTCTCGATGCAATTTGAAGATTTCCTCGGCCACAAGGGATGATCTGCCCCATTTCAATACCCCGGCATGGTGCTTTTCCACTCGTCATTACGTCGTTCTCGAGGGAGCGACTTCTTTACTCTCGTCGCGCTCGCAACAAAAGCACCCTCGCCGACGTCGTTTTAACGATCGTCACATCCATGTATAGAAGGAAGAAAAAAAGCAAATTCAAGACCGAAAGAGAAGAAAGAGAAATAAATAGGCTCCGCACATATAAAGATCCGACTGTTCCGATTTAAACATATAAAGAGAGACTTAATCGGCATTTCTCATTCAACTGTGTGGACTAAATTAATTTTTCCCGAAACCGACAGAATTCACCAATAATTACATCTCCACCGAAACAACAGGAGGGGAAACAACAGAAGGGAAAGTTCAATTGACGTTTTCTTGCGAAATAAACTAAATTAATTTTTCATCTCCGGAAATCAAACGATTGTTCGTGAATTAATTGATCTCCGCTGAAAAACAAGGTAAAAACACGGTAAAAATAAAGAGCTAATCGATGCTCCTTGCTCAACTGAAATAGATCAATTTTTCAGTTCTCAGTATCAAAGATCCTCATCCCTTGATTAAACAATAAATTCCACAACAATTTAATCATTTCTCGATAAATAAAAGCTTTTTCCAAACAATTTTCGCGACTAATGAATGCTCTCTCAATTGATTCGTTCGTATTCTCTTCTCGGTAAAAAAAAAACACACAAAATCTATATGATCTCGATTTCGTGGAAAGAGAAAAAGAGTATGAGTCAGAAAAGAGAGGAGCCTTACCGCGTAAGCGCGTGCAGCGACGACGAGGCGCGTACGAACGCCCGTGAGGCTTTTAAACGGCAATCGATCGCCGTCGCGATGAGGTCAACGTTGGTTATCCCGGAGCGTATACGCGGATCAACGCGGCGGAGATTCGCAGTTAGCAGACGTCGGTCTCAGGATCGTCGTGCATTCGTCATATATCAACGCCCTGACGAATCCCTCGATTGACCAGAAATCCGAACGGAGAGGTGGATGTAGGTGCGATGACGTCGGCATGCGTGATAGCGAATCCGTGTCATCATACCGTCCCGGTACTCGGTATCTCGTCGAGAATGTCCGCGATTACGTTACGTTTTACATGGCACGATCCCTCTGCGACTGAAACGCGGTCGAGACGACGATGACGACAGTAAGACGGACGTCCGAATGGTCACATCGTCGTTATCGTCGACGTCTAATGGGAGATTCACACGCGAGATCCTCTCTCTCCCCTGGGATATAAGTCGCGAGTCGCGAGTAGATCAGCCGGCGATTGGGCGGACACTGTCTCTCGTCTCGCGCAGCACCGGCACTAACATCATCATCATCATCTTCTCCATCATCGGCATCATCATCATTATTACCAACACCATCACCATCACCGTATCCGTCGTCGTTCACCGTCACCGTTATCGCCTCACGAGCGCACCAAGCGCGAATCGACGACGACGACGACGACGACGAGCCGGCGCGCGCGAAAGGACACCTGATTGACAACGAACCCGTGGACGGCACACGTATGCACGTACGTACGCACGCACGCACGCACAGCACCGCAAATCGCGAATCAACGGCACGCACCGAGGGTATGTCCGCGTTTCTCTCCCTCCGGCGGAGGAGTACGACGGCGCACTTTACCGCGACGTAACGAAACAGTCTCGCACGACACACACAAGGGCTGGCTGGCTGGCTGGCTGGTTGGCTGGCTCGAGTGTCGAGACGCGCGACCTCGAGGCGTCGTCCAGCGACGGCGCCACGCGACGCTCGGCGTCGCGACGCCAGGATTAACGGCGCGGCGAAAATTCGAGACGCCGAGACGACGCCGTGCGTCGACGGCCACGGGGGTAAAGAGGGTTGCTGCTGCACTGACGGTGGTGAACGCAGGTGCGGCACCGGGGTTTCGAACGTTTCGATCGATCCGCTGCTACGCAGCTGGTACGAACGACCAGAGAACTCGAGTACTCGAGCTATTTAACGGGGAACGGCGACACGAGTCGGTAAAAATTAAAAGTCTCGCTTTAAAGAGCGGGAGAGTTTTAAATATGATACGTAATTTTGATTGATAAGTTTCGAATTTTAACAAAAGTCATTGAACAATGTTTTATAAAAAGAAAAGCTGTACTACACTGTTGAATTCGTAATGTCAAATTATACTCAATTCGAGTCATTTTAAACCTATAAGTCATCACTACTCCTACTCAATATGTCGTTATTTAAAACAATGTTAATTGATCTAAACCAATAAAGTTAAAATAATACTATTTTCTATTAAAATAATAAATGTCAACACCTATAGTTAAAAATATCAAAATGTTATTTATTTCAAAGTATTAGTTTAAATTTCATACTTTAATGATTAACAGTGTGGTTTTCATTAAAGAAACTAGCTCTTTACAAAAATTATCTACAAAAATTACGACTGTAGAAGAAGTAAGAAGAATAGGATAGAATTATTAAACTTATGAAGTAACTCTGAATAATGTAAGAGAACTTTATATGCGCGATGATCAATATTATTTGCGTTTGTATCATCAGAAGATATATATCAGAAGATATGTCAGAACAAAAATAAACAAATTTCATAAAACTGAGCCAATTTAGGAATATTAGGAATTATTACAATTTTCATTTTTAAAAATAGGTCGTTTATCGAAATTAGGAGAACACGTGGCTATGACTGTTCTCTTTACAGAATATCTAGCGAGAAAATAACAGACCGATCACCGAGCAGTTGAATAGCGGGAGATTGCCGGAATAAACGCGTGGGTGGCGAAACTCCGTTTCGCACAACGTTTTCGTTGGAAGTATGGCCTCATCATTCGGGGAAGTTGAAAGCAAAAATGACGTAAGGCGTAAAGGCGTTCCGTTACTCAATTTAAAAAAACTTCGAAAGAAGTAAAATTAGAATTAACAGATCAATGAGCCATCAAAACTGATCGACATGCGTTTATTTCGAGTATTTCATATATTTAACGTTTTTTTTTTTTATAGTAGAGCTTCTTTCTTATCCATGATGCAACGTTGACGCGTGTATCATATTACGTCTATATCGTACATGTGCTATTTCTAATAAGAATCATTGATGTCTACAAATACTATTATAACGTAGCGCAAAAGGTAAGTGTAAGAAATGCAACGTGTATCGCGAGTCAATAAATAAATATTTGAGATCACTCACCTTGCATAGGCCGCGTGGCAGCGCTGCGCGACATTGTTCGCGTGGTTTAGTTTTAGGCTGTACTTTCGAGTTAGGCGCTTGTGGACGGAGTCTGTCGATATATCCGTCGACGCGGAAGATGACGGCCGTTAAACAGAGCGACCTTCCGGCGCGACGACGTTGGTCAGCTGTTGTAAAGTAGGCATCAAACGCGCGTTGACGTGGTGTAAAAACCCGATGCGTAAAAAACTCTCCCTCCGCCTGGCGAGCGATCGACGTCGTCGTCGTGTTCGGGCGCCACGTGGAACTATCCAGGCGATCCAGGGATAGGATCGTCTCACTGCCAGCAGCGACGGACGATCCTCGAGCGCGACGTCTCGTTTCCAGAATGTTGTAAAGACGACGTGAAATCGATGGCCCTTCCACCTCGGGACGCAGAAGACGAAGAGGATCGAGGCACGTAGGTGACGACGGGGATGACGTTCTTAATGGTTTCCTCGGCACGCGACGATCACCACCACCGAGGACGAGCAATGAAGGTGGCCTCCTGGTGGATATTCGGCGGCGTTGACGGCGACGTAAGGCACGGTGCGGTGACACCGCGACGACGCTTAAGTCGGATATTCCGCGGCGAGATAATGACGACAGGATATCCGGTGTGGGGGGTACGGGTGGTCCTTTGGGGGTGGCGTCCATGTGGGGTGGATAGTCACCTCCCGCCTTCCCTCCCGCCTGCGAACCGCCTCTTCCTCCTCCAGGACTTCCTCCTTGTCCTCGAGGTACCCCAGTATTCGGTGGTGCCCGCGGACACCACCCTCGCGCGCCGCCAAGTTTCACCGATCGACTCCCACGTTCTTAGGTTTCGTGGGTGCAGGCTGCAACAAAGAGAGACCGCGATCAAGTGTCGTTAACTCTTTTGCTCTATTGTTAGTTTAATTAACAAGCTAATGTCAATGAATTTTCCTGACATCTTATACCCAAATTTTAGTCTCCCTTTGAGATCTACTTCTATAAAATAATAAAATAACATATATAATTTATATACATATAATAAAATTTATATTATATATACGATCAATATCCATCCGGAGTAATTTTGAAAAAAACGCAATTTTAAGTTTTATAAGACATCAAATAAGTTTACGTTACAACTGTTCTTGATCAGAACAGATAAGAATTATAAAAGTTCTTTGAAAATGCCACAAGATAGTATGATCAGATCAACTTCAACAAAAAGTGGACTTTGATCGTTTTTTTCCTGTACCCTTCATATATGTAGGTATATATATTTAAAAGTAATAACTCGAGTAATAATTAAAAGTAAATTTTCAAATATATATAATTTTTTTTTAAATAAAAATAAACTACTTTTAAATAAACATCTTTTCCACGATGAGACAGATATATTTCGATATATTGATCTGCTTACAAAAGATTGTTCTGTTCAATAAAAAAGAGCGGTCGAATACTCGGCAGTAAAATGAAGGAAAATGCGATGGAAAGCTCTGACGAGATGGAGAGTCCGGCCTATCGATAAGGGTCTGTTCATATAAAGGTATTCAATATTTGATGTATATAACATCAAATATGCTGACGTCTCTTCTGAAAGAACGCCATGCGACCAAAGAAGCTAGATGACATGTTTGACAAATGTGCGAACTTCTGAATAATCAAATATCACAGTACCATGATGAAACAATAGGCACTATTATAAATTATCACGAAACAAAGTTCGCAAATTAGTATAATCAACTTTAAATTAAGAGAGTGATTTTCGTTTGTACAATCTTCGTTAAAATAGATATTTTACAAGTCAACAGTAATTTACATATCTAAATATTTCATTTAAATGCACACAATTTAAAACACGCAGTGATACAAATAATTCATAATTTCGATTAACCTGTGTGAAAATGTTACGGTTAAAGCTCTTATCTCAGATATCATGTACGTGAATCGGCAAATAATTATCAAGAATAATATTTGTTTTTCTTTTCGGGAATAAAGACTGATAGATCATCATGACGTAAATCGTATAGTCGTTAATTTATATATTTTATTGATTAAAAATCCAGGTGCTTCTTTATCTTCATAAATAAACTGACATATGATATATTGTGGAAATAATTTGTATACCAGATATTGGTGTTTATACGTATCTGTGATGGAAATATATACACGTTAATATCTAGCAATCATATCGATTATCATTTACGCATTCATTAGTTATTTATTAAATACTTCTATTTGCGTATATCTATATATCATTTGCAGTAACAAGATATACACGTAGGCTCTACTGTTTCTAAACACTTTCACCGTCGATCAACATTGAACGCAGTATTAGATTACACTATTACAGTTGACTTTAAAAGTATTCCGTTACGATAATAAACAGTTCTGTTACGATAAACAGTTCTACTGTGTTGGACAAGTAATCACTAAACAAATAAACTAATTAATCATACACTGTATGATCCCCTTGCAAGCTAGAACTCAAGGAAAGAAGTAGCTATAACACTTCTAAATTTTTATAACGTCTGATTCGAACATTTATTAATTATTAAAACGTTAGCCCCGTAAAATTAACGATTTAAACAAATTAACACGATATAAAATTAACAACGCAATCAAATTGTATATCGGACACTTAACGAATACGTATTGTATTTAATGGCGGTCGGTCACGAGAATAGGGCAAGCTGACGAACGTGGAATATGGAACGCATGAAATCCAGTTCTCAATCGCGTATCTCAAGGACACATCGGCATAAGCCGACACACCGCTACACCGCCGGCCGGGCGACCGTACGACGGATCAACGATACACACAGGCCGATGGTCAATCGAAGCTGAGTCGCGCCAGCTTACCACCCTCGTTACGTATTCACGTATCCTTGATTCACAGCAAAGTTTTGTCACGTCTGACGTGTCCACGAAGGAATCGTTTATTCGCAAATTGTAAGTTCCTTTTCGGGGAACATGAGTTAAGGGTTCGCGTTGTGGCCTTGCACAGACGGTTTAGGCCTCGCGTGCGTACCGTGGATTCTTTCGGGGGGGTCACGTGCGCGTTTGTGATCGGAGATTGCGATGGAGGCTAAGAGATGTATGGCCCGAAGATTGTCACGAGAATTTTTCTGTTTTAACTCTCTCTCTGTCGCTTTACACTAGGTTCTTTTTTTTTATTCTAACATCAGACATCTGTTGACTCGTGTTTCACTTTTCGCAATAAAAAAAAAATGATTTAAATATATTAATTAAAAATTATATAATCCGCTTGTAAGCGACACGTTCCTCGTTGAAAGGTAACTGTGTTTCTAGAGAGTTAACAATTTTTAAGACCTCATACGCGTCAGAAACGTTTCGCGAATAACCGCGTAGCTTCTCGTGCCACGGGGTAGGTAGCCGTGACGTCGTTTGAAGGTTTCAGCTGTCGGCATGAATGAGGCCTTAACGTATGCTTTATCGTCCGTACGATGATAATTGAGTTAACGCCGTGTGCGGCGTGTGTGGAATGAAATCCAACCCAAGGCGGTATCGGGCATCAACTTACGCGAGCTCGCTTAGCTCGTACTCGGAATTAAATCATCGTAATGAATTAACGGTTAACGTAACTCTCGCACACCAACGCCGAGCCTCGCCGGCGCGACATCACTGACTTGATAATAAAGATCGGATAACGCGGATAAAGCTATATCTCTCCGACCGCACGAGTTTCTGCAGCTCCCATAAATCATGCGGTAGAGTGAATGAATATATACATATATATGTATATTATCGATCTTTTCACCGAGGGTATTTCACAGGTCGTGTATCAATCATTTATAAAGAAAATGATATAAGTCCTCTAACTTTATTTTAGTTTATAATGAAACTTGTGAATTTAATATACGTTGCATAAGGACAGATTTATTCACGCGTTTCGCCAAGGCTTTCAAAATTAAAATTTTGGCACTGGCAAGATACGCGTCTATTAATCTTAATTAGTTTTAATTTTGACAAATGTATAATTCTTTCTTGGACGAATTTACTATGGCAGTTAAGCGAATTTATTAATAGCAAAATCCATTTTCAACTCGCAAACTGTAAAGTATAATGGCAGCACGTGTAACTAGGTACAGCTCGCCTCGGATCAATACTTGGAATATTTCTTTACTCAAGTGGCCGAATATTTAGAGGTTCTCGTCGATCAATATTGTAATGGGAAAATAATAGTAATGTCATACAAAAAGTTGAATAAATAACTTATATTTATCAGCTTATGTGAAAGCAAGCAGCGGAAAAGTAGTGAAAAATGAATATAATCGCAGCAGATTATCTGCTATAATTACTAATGGGTATTTAAGTTCTGTAGCTAATGCGAACAGTATAATGTCCTTTTGCTAAGACTGTTGGTTGTGCGTACAAGACGATAGAAAAGCTAATCTTAAAGCAAAATTTTCCAAGATAATATCTACAATATTCCATTTTGAGAATACTAAATAAACAATCAAAATACGCGTAATTCTTTTCAGCAGCCTTATCAAATTCCAACATTCTCGTCGCGTATACATATTTTTTATATTTTTATATTCATATTTTTCAAATAACTCATATTTTCCATATTTTTTCAAATTAATTTAAAGATTATTTAAATTTTTTTTTAAAGTATATTCATACGTAAGATATACATGTTGAGATAAAAAAAACATTAATAGATTCTCTCGTGAGAATCATTAGACGTCAAATTGCGTTCTTCGACGTGAAAGCAGGACTTGTTGGGACCGTAAACATTTATATCCTCCGAAAGCGTTTGCACATCGATACGTCGAGACGTATAGTAAATGTTGCACGACGATAACGATACGTATCTCCCTACGTCGCGTATATCATAACACAAAGTATAGCACTGGTCGTAAAGCAATCGAGATAACAAAATCAATGTGCTAACGTCCTAATCATCGCTCGTCCTTTCGATGAGTGACTTTTTAACGGTTCAGAGCGTAGGCGAGGAAAAGATACCGGAAAACGAGAACGTAGACTTCTACATAAATATGATATAATCATGAATATGAAATGAGTAATCGAGTTTAAATATAAATAAGTTTGATATGATTATGCTGAAATGCGCATAAGTATAATAGCATGGATTATTATCTCCTCTTGTTATATACCATGAGTAACTAAAATATAAAACACACGCTTATTCATCGTTTTGTTTCACATTAAAAGTCCACATCACGCAACTGAGAAAGAAAGAGAGAATACGCACAAAAATATTAAATTTTATATATTTTCAATAATTATATTGCAAAAATATCCTGACAATTTCACCCGAAGATTTTGGTATCAAAATATCAGCAATCTTCAATTATTATTATTATTATTATACAAACGTGCGTTTCCCACTTATCGCTAGTCATTTTTTCCGATGCTGCTAGTTTTGTCAACTCAAAAAATTATAAATATTTTTATTTAAAATTAATGTTGTTTGCTAATATCAAAAAATGTTTTGCAATTAAATTATTACGTATTAATTATTAAAAGATATCAGACCTAAAAATGTATCCACGAGAAATCACAAAACATATAAATCATCGAAAAGAGAATGGATTAATTCGCATTTTCATTTCTCATTAGTTATCTCAAGAAGCGATGAATGTATGATAAAGTAACTCGTGTATGAACTGCCTATATTGTTACTAAAGACTCGAGAGTCTCATGCAGGAGTGCATGCATATTGCAATGCATGTACCACCTGTTTGCGCGCGCCTATATCGCGACGATGCATGTGCGCACTCCGAATCTTTTATTACGTTATTTTGTCATCGTAATTACGTATTACAATTTTATGTGAATACTTCGCATACTTTCTTTATATAATATCGAAACATAAATATCATTTTAACGCGACAGGTAGTTACACGCACACACGTGGCATTCCTTATATATATTTCTCAGTTTGGCTAAGATCCGAGTTCTATCAGGTCCTAATTGACCACATTCTTCTCTACTACTCCTATATCCAGAAACCCTCCAATGTCCATTATCAAATGCAGTTGAATTTTTATATAAAAGTTAATCATCAGTTTATATTAAATAGCGTAATTTAAATATCAAGCGCATTTTACATATCAATTGCGATAAAGTTTTTATTTCCACTTCTTTTCTATGTTCTTTTTCATACAAATTTAAAAAAATTAATAAGAATTTTTTCTTCACGTACAAACTTTTCTCCGTAAGAACATATGTCGCAAGGAAAAAACTTTTAGCGATTATTCGTAAACTTTCGTAAATAATTATAACGATTGCAACGGCCATGAGATACCAGCTTAAGATTAGACGTTCAATTACACAACTATTGACCAAAAATAGTTCACAGTTGTGGGAGTAGGAATATTGGAGAAGGGCATCGGTGTCAAACATCGTAAAAACATTGTTTGAGTTGTCATTTTCACGGCTCATCGACGTGTGCACTGTTGCACATCGTTAAACTAAAGCAGACGCCCGTTGAAAGACGCAATATTATTACGCAGCCTGCTCTGACCATATATATTTAGGAAAACTCAACTTCGTCATGTCGAGTGCCGCGACATGCAATCGGCACGTTCGTAAGGCGAAAAGTCGAGTGCACGCAGTCTGAAATCTGAGTCGGGTCTTAGAAATTGCCAGTCGCAGAACCGGTAGTAAATCATACTTCCCCGAGCAAACAACGAAGAAACATACTAGACATTCAAATTCACGAGAAAATCGTTTTTTTATGCGTAGAATATAATGAATTTTTTGTACGTAATTTTAATATTATCGTTTGCTAGCATATCATTTAATAGCATCTAGTTTACGTAACTCATAAGACGTAACGCCTACATACAAAAAATTCTTATTGCGTAAAAATTATAATTTAAGATTTAAAGAAGAACCTGTAAATTCGCTCTTGTTATAAAACTCACTCGAGAGCGAAGTTTCTGAAATCGTCATTTCGGAAATATGCGGAAAGTGCCAAGAATATGAACAAAGTACGTGGAGGAGATTACAATGCTTCTTTTTTCATGAAACGAAAACATCTCGCGCGAATAACGAAAAGCTCGTTGAGAAGATAAGCGATCCGGTGCACGCACATTGGTGAAATCACGACTGGCGTTCGGCCAGAATCGCTGTTGACTTTTCCACGGATTGATTGCTATTCCCCAAATATCCAAGCTCCGATCATGACCTTTGCAGAAGAGATCAAACTTTTGCAGGCTGTTCCCGAAGTTGACGGAGTGCGTAATTATGCGTCTCAAAATATGGAGCAATTTTCCATTTTGAAAATGTCACGGTCATTCTCTCAATTCTCTACGCGTCTATCAATAAATCAATTTTCATTTATAAGTTGTGTAACGCGTAATCGTATAGCTGGGATCGGTATTACGTAGCAATATCTATAGCCTCCGAGAAAAAGAGAACGAATAGCATAATATAGAGTAAGAGAATACGAAGTTCCGCTTATTATTCAATGTAATAATTAAGAGACAATTATATATACGGCCAGACTACAGTAGTGAATCTTATGCGACGATCTGCGGTCTCCGCTCGCGTTCCTTACGTAAACTCACGCCTCTCGTACGTATATCTAACTGTCCATAGAAGAAACGTGCATGAGCATCCAAGAAAGAGTAATGTATCGCGCAATACAAACGACATTGTAACGTCATCTTCATTGATCGTTCAGTGGCCACGAGCAACATCGTGCAACTCGTCGTCCTCGGAACATGGCGAGAATAAATCGTTTTAATTCACGAGTAAATTCGATTTTTTTTTTTATACAAACCCATTTTTACAAAACACGAGCAAATTTAGCTACTTCGCACAAATTCATCTTCACTTTTAAAATACAAGTACGAGAAATTAACCGAATGTTTCTAAGGCGTGGAATATTCGGTAATAGGCGCGTGTAATTAATAAAGGGAGATGTATTCCTTGTTAAAAACTAAACTCATCTTTCCATCAATTCGGAGCAACATAATTGTCTTCAGTTTTCAAACTCTTCAAGTTAAATATTATAATAGCTACATTATACAAAAAGTTCCTGTTAAAAGAAAATTAATCTAATTATACACATTAAAAAAAATTTATCAATCTTAAAAAATATTTAGTCCAATACGAGCAACTCAACATGTTAATTAGTTAACTAAACATTAGTTGTTTCAACAATTATTAAATTGCACTAAAGAATTAAGGTATAGTGCATCCATTTATGTCAATCTTTAAAATTTTTTAATCAAGAATTAATTAATTCAACTAATGTTTAGTTAAACTAACTAAAATGTTTAGTTGCTCGTATCGGACTAAATATTTTTTGAGATTAACAAATTTTTTTTCTCAGTGTAGAAATATAGTTTTTTGTCATTTTTTATTATAATATTCCAAAGCTGCCATTTAACTTGTAAGAAAAAAATCGTTTTAATTCCTCGAGTAGATCGAATATACATCAAAATACGTTTGTTTACTAATCATTCCTTATATACCGTAAAAATTAAATAGTTAGTAAAAATCCTACACTGGAACTAAAAAGAAGATTAGAAATTGAGTTTTTTTTATGTATTGCAATAATAAATGCAAATCCATTCTTATAACATTTCTCCTTTTGCGTCAGGTGTTCCGCACGAAAGCGATAGGCGAGATCACGAACACGCTCACCTTGCAGACGGCTCCTCGTCGTCATATCTTGGCATAGTAAGACTTTCATTTAGCGCGTTCGCTCTTCGTGACCGTCGGAAGAAAACTTCGCCCTTCGCGCACACGCTCCTCCTCGCTTCACCCACACACGATAGACAGCAAACCGCGGCGCGAACCCCGAGTCTCAATCAATCAGTGACTTTCTCCGATCACTGCTCTCGTCTACGTAATCGCCGCGGCATCGCGCCATGGTGGAATTCCCAGCGGAAACTTTACGCTCGCGGTTGAACGTCCTCGGCGCGGCCGCCGTCGTTGCCGACTCGTCCTCGCCTCACACCATTCTCTCCTCAATACGCGATATTTATCGATACTCCACGTGAGGACTTGGCTCGCGACGATCGATTGAACTACCCCCGCGGGGTCAAGGTCGCGGGAAGATCTTCAATCGAGCGATCAACGTCGAGGATGAGCTCGCTCGAAAGCTTGAGAAATCTTTCGCGTCGCGAGAAAAGGAATCATTCGTTGTCGAACCTGTTTCTCGCACAGCGCGAAAATATAAAGGATACGACGAGAAACGGAGCGAAGAAAACGGCACCCCGATTATCGTTGTAAAACGGTTTGCCGATATCACCAGACACACGCCACTCGAAAAAGTGACCTTGCTCGCGCCGATTAGAAAAGCACCGCAAGCTTTGAGCGGTCAGTCGAGAGAAGACCCGGTCGGTGCTCTTCTCGTTTCTCCTCTATCGTCCCAAGTATAAAAATCCCCGGCAGAGCGGTATACGATAGCGTTCCTCGATATTTGCAGCGTAAATCCCAGCGAGGTTATCAGTCGCTTCGCGAATCCCGCGGCGTTTGTTCGTCGGCGAATCTGCCTGTGAAATCCCAGTCGTTTTCTTTCGGCTAAAATTGACAATGACGCGGTTCACGGAACGGGAAAAGCACTTGGACTTATCGTTCGTCACTGCTCCTCGCATCCGGTCACGTACGTTAGGCGCGGCGGAGTGTCGATCGCGTGTCACGACGGCTCGTGCCGAGAGCGACGGAGTGACTCCGCTCTTCGACGCCGTATATACACGCGATAGGCCAGACCGTTCGGAGGCGCGCGCCGTACTCGACTGACGGGGCACTGACGGGACGGGCGATTGAAGGCGGCCGAGCAAGGCTGGAATCGCGGCACCGCGCGTCGCGACATCGGCCTCCACGACGGTGGAAACCGCCGCGAGCCTCTTACAACAGGACAGTTATCAGAGAACCAGTTAACGGAACACACACGATGCAATTGACGTATTAAATAATATCGATTATTCTAACCGCATTGTTGCAAAATAAGAAGTAATTAGGAAGTAATTATCTAAACAAAATATAAGAAAAAAATGAGACAAAGCTCTAATTAACATAATTCGATATGACTATAAATAATATTTTAAATACAGTTAAATGGAGAAAAATTATAGGTTTATTTCTTTTTTGCAACAAGACATGCACCTTTCATCTTTTGCCATAGTCATCGTGCGATAATAGTATCGAGAAATAAACTCCTTTTTGGCAGAAAATTATCTGATAAAAGTCAAACCAATTAACGGATACAATGGAACGATACAATTAACATATTAAATAATCGATTATTCTAAACGCATTGTTGAAGATAGGAAGTAATTATTTAAATAAAAATATATAAGAGAAAATGAGACAAAGCTTTAATTAACATGATCCGCATTCGATGTGACGATATTTTAAATGAAGTTAAGTAAAGACGAATTGTTAGGTGTATCTCTTGTTTGCAGCAGACATTAAACCTTTTATTTTTTGTCATAGTCGTCATGCGATAATAGTATCGAGAAATAAATAAACTCCTTTAGCAGAAAAAAAATTATCTCAAAATCCAATTAACACATAAAGTCAAGTATATAAAATAATTTTATATATTTTATAAGATTTGGTAAATCGTGCGAAACTAAAAAAAGACAATTACTCATAATTACAGTTCTCTCATTCAAATTTGGCATATTTTCCATGTAGAAAAATGCTGCGAAAAAATAAATGTAATATTTCAGTAGGTGCGGATGGAACATTTGAAAAGATTAAGCGATAAACAAGGTTACTGTGATACACAAAAGCATCTCGGACAAAAAAATCGAAGCTAGGTCACTGAGAGTAACAAAGTGCTGAAATACCATTCTAACCATGCTAATGCATGACACGATTGACATTTTAAAAATGCCAATCCGCGACATTTTGCCCGGCATTGTCCCAAATATTATGGCACGTCCAATATTGAAGCAGTATACATATATTTTTTTTTATTCTCACGGGTGCTATAACGCATTGGTAACATTGATGAAAGAATATTGAAATTCGTTATAACTTATAACTATATATAAATAGACGCAAAAATTCAATTGAGGAATACCAAAAATAAAGAAAAAAACCAAAGAAGGAACTTCATCTCCCAACGTTAAAAAAAATGATTAATTTTAATCAACTTTCGTAATTTATCGTATAATGTCACCTTATTTTACATATATTTATATATGTAGGTCCGGAAGTATGTTCTGGGACTTTTATTTTTAATATCGGTATATTCCGGGACATTTGGCAGTTTCCAGGACTGTCCTGGAAAAAATTCATGTCCTACGACAATTTTCGGGATAGTTTTTTGAATCTGATTACATATGTTCCAGCGTTATATTCCAGGACTGTACATTTCAAAAAACGTAAACAGTCCCGGAACATACCTCTGGACCTACATATATATATATATATATATATATATATATATGCGTGCTGATGGCACATTAATTTCACTAATTGGGATTAGATACTCCACGTATCGTGACACCGAGTTCGTCCCACTTGTGCGAGTTGATAATTAAGTTCTCCGGAAATGTCCGCGAACACCACAGTTGTATTATTCAGCGAGCTGATATATAATATTTACGAGCAATTCGGTAGAGATAGAGAAATTGGAAGTCGCGTAATAAAAAAGGCTGAAAATCTCGACGATGTCAGAGGTTTCTTGGTCACACGTGTTTCGGGTATTATATCAGGAAAGGTGCGTCGGGCACAACGAAGATGATACATCATCGCCACGACAGTTTCATTTGTCTGACAAAGAACGGAGCCATTTCAATTAAGCCAAGTGTCGTCGGACTTGAGAATCGCAATCATGTATTCTTTCAAAAAAAAAAGTGATTTATGATGTAACAAAAACAGGTGAAAATAAGCACGCGATCTACACAAAAAGGCCGGGATTAGCCTCGTGCAAGCTTGTTACACATCGTCAATTTTATTAATTTGTAAGTGTGACTCTTTCAGTCGTGACCTTTCCAACGTGCAATTAGTTGCGTAAGGTACTAGTTATATAAATAATTAGAGCAAATGTTACGGAAAAGTTATTCAACAAAAGCGCGTATCGGTCTTTACCGTTATTATAAAGTAAAGATAATAAAGTAAACGATTAAATGAAACATCGTTAACAACACACGGCGAAAGTTAAATATGCGGAAAACCATGTATGTTCCTAGCGTATCGATCCGCTTTTTAATCACACGTATGGCTTAAATAACGGGAAGATGATAATCGATAATTTACAGTTCTTTTACTTGACAGAGCATGCATAAAAAACAAACGTTTTTAGCCTATAATAGTGTCTAAAATATTATATCTCGCAGGATTTTCAGAATCACAGTGGATATTCATGTGTCGATAAATACTATACCCTCTCATACGTAATAGCAGCTAGGTCAATCGATGCAATATATGTATACAAAAGTATAGCGAGTAGATCAACTAGCTCTCGCTCTTATATATATGGTCTATGCACACGTATTCAATATGACGATAGAGCGTTATTACATAATATAATAATATTTACACCGATCTCTCGCACGCGATAATGTCTGCAGTATATATTAACCCTCCCTCTATAATAATGTCATAATGTGAGATGTGCAAATATCAGAATATATAGGTACATATTATACATAGTATTTAAATGGTATATTGCTGCAGTAACATAGTCGATGTTCGGAATATCAAAATAATAATATAATTAATGTGATATAAGTATGGTTAATTAGTGGTATTGGTTAATTAAATTACACCGACCAATTACACTAACTTAAATAAATTTTTTAATATATGTTTTAACAAATAAATTTTTGTATAATACTAAAATTACATCCATATTATTTACACACACGCACACACACACACACATACAGTTAAATTCGTAGTGTCAAATTATATTCAATTTGAATCGTTTTTAACCATTCCTATAGGTCGCCGCACTGCTCCTACTCAATATGTCGTTAATTTAACTAAATCAATAAAGTTAAAATAATACTGTTTTGTGTTAAAATAATAAATTTTGACATACATAGTAGTTAACAGTAACAAAATGTTATTTAATTCAACGTATTGATTTAAATTTTATTCGTTAATATTTAACAATGTAGCACGTGTTATAAAAGGCACGCTCGCGAACTAGCAAGAGCGATTTTGCGAGGGGTAATTTGTCCTCAAAATTAGTGGAATCTACGATCGGCGCGAATAAAATGTCGATAACATAATGTCGAACGATTAATGAAACTAATGCACAGTTAAATATCTGTTGTGCAAGCGTATAACGAAGGCGTGCCTCCAACGTCTCTCACGCGTTCATAATACATCGCGACCATCGCGACCTTGCAACGTGTCAGCGCCTCCGCCCTGATATTTTGCGCGAGATAACGTGATAGTCCAGCTGCTTTACGACGAGAGAATGGAGACTTGCCACCGAATTGCTTCATTTGCATAGTAAATAGCACCTCGGCGCGTCGGCGAGGAAAAGTTGGCAGTCTATCCATCCCTATAATTGCACGATTTATAGACAGCGGGTCGATCATCCGTCGCGACGGCGCGTAAGTCTATATCTTGATGTATACGCGAAGCCTACAATACGGTTTGTAAAGTAAGCCGTCGATGCGTCACAGGAATAGATCAATCGCGATTTAATAATTGCGAATCGCTCGTCTACGACTACTCTGAAAATCGCGCTTTTGTAGTTACAGTGCGTTTACTTGCTTCCAAAACACATTTTAATTATTAGAACTGTATTATTATTAATTTTGATTTACTATTTGATTGATTTATTACAACGCGCGATTAACATTAATTATTATTAATTTATTTTATTCAAATAAATTCATATTAGTTCCAAAATCCACCAATCGACTTGCAGCAATCCCTTTTAAATACGAGTAATTACACCGCTATTGTACGTTCGGGTTTTAATTTTAATCTAAAGAGTTAACTTCGATGTAGTATATTAATTCGTGTAAGCTTATAGATTTTATACAACAAAAACATTTTATACATAGATGTCCAAATGCTGTGGTATCTATATCGCACGTAATCAAAAAGTCTCAAATTGCCATCCGTGACTGTGGTCAATAAAGATCCTGCGGTAATGCAGGAATATTAGCTCCTAGAAAGCGGCGATTTTCAAAGTAACCGGGACAACCCCCTGTGTGATGACCGAAAGGGTAGGGCCGGAGATAGGAAGGGTGCGGCAGCCAATGATAGGTATTGTCCCATTTAGCTTAACTCACGTTTATTCAAGTTAAATGCGACCTAACCTGCGGTTTCTTTATTACACGATAACGAAAGATTAGCATCAGAAGAATAAGGCAACCGCAAAAGATACACAGCAAATTTATATACTAACAATCTTAACAGAGCAGTCAGATAAACATTACTTATCAACGGAAAATAACTTTAATCAAAAAACTGTTTAAAATTTAATAATATTTGTCACATGTATACAAACACTTGGAAGAGAAAAAATAAAAAAATAAAATTCTGTCGAAATCACGTCAACAGTTTTGTGACCACAAGTTGATTCGTCATCGAGTTCAGAACATTATCAACAAAACGTCTAAAAATAGCCATAAATTTGGTTGTAAAAAGTCACAATATCCAGCGTTGTTACCATCGATATGTTTAAAGTCCAACGCGATACGTCGGATTTAAATCGGGATTTACTACTGCGCGTAAATTAATTTTATACCAGCGACTTTTTAACGTGCAGTTAATGCGAATAAAAAATCATCTGAATGCTTTCTTTTTTTTTCCTCTCATATAGCAACAATAATATCGATAATAAAAATAAAGTAGATTAGGTTCTTTGCAGTACAAAGAGAACATATGTAAAGCATATCCATTCCACCATTTCGATATATGCTTGTTTAAAGATAGCACGAAGGTTGAAGTTATTTAGTCATATTGATATTGTATTTTGGTCATTTTAAATATATTAGATGCTTATAATAACAAATATTAAGCATAATGGATTTTAAGTAGACAATATTTTAAAAATAATTCGCTATTGTTTCGAATGTTAAAGGGATTCTCGCAGAGGCAAGTTTCTGCAAGTGCTATTAATTTAGTCACGAATGAAGATTGAACATGAGATTTCACTGACATGATAATTTTTAATGTCCTTTTATCGCAATAAAAACTTCATCGATAATTTGCAAAATGCTAATGCTGCAATGCAATTAAGAATTATGTATCTTAATAAAAATTAGCTTGCATAAAATATTATACAATCAGATTAATGTCTAATTAATGTCTAATCAGATAATAATGTTTTATTTTTTTAAATTCAATTTTCTTAATGCAAAATGCATTATATATGTTATATTTATATTAATAATATTTTAATGAGCTCTGCTCGCACACATTTTTCGAAACAGAGAACATGAAACAAAGAGAAAAAAAAGTACAGACTTTAGCTTCATAAAATTTGTTAGCTCAAACAAAAGTGTTTATAGTGAATTACGCCTGTTCTGTATCTTAAGTACATCACGTGTTAATATTTGCACGTAGATTTCCGCGTGAATGTCCGCGAAGATCAAATACGACACTCGGGGAAGATTGAGCGTAATTAGAAACCGTAACAGCAAATAATATCTCTGACTACGCACTTTTTATGCTTACATTCTAAATATGTATTTCATTGAAGCGCGATGATTTAACCTTAAGATTAGATGCATAATACAGTGGCTATCCATTTTGGTGTTCGAAATGACAATGCGCATTTTCTCTCTCAATGTAGATTATTCGTGTGATATTTACGAGGATTCGGTGGAGAGAGAGAGAGAGAGGTGTGCCACCTAGTCTGATAAGATAAATCGTCGATGGGATGATAAAAGTTCCCTGCAGCATTAACAGAATAGAAAATTATATCTCACGGAATGATCTTACGATTTCTTTTTGTACGGCGATTAGAAATTGCAATTAAAAAAAATCTTTTTAAAAAAATAAATAAATAAATAAGTGGGATAAAAATGGAGTAAAGGAATAACGCGTTCTCCAGATTATATGGCATTTGTTTGATATCGCTTTGAATGTAAAGTCGGTCGCGAAAGGATTTGACAGATGTTTCTATGATTTTAAGAATACTACTCGACAGGTGGTCGATTAACAAACGAGAGCTACGTGACAAAATTACGCTACTATTCGTTAGTAAACACTGGCACACCTGTTTCTCTCAATCGTCAAATTCCAGAAAAATAAAGCTGCATATTTCTGTGGAATCAATTATTGAGCGAGACTATATAGATAATTAAATTGCGATTCGAATATCGAGAAGCCGCATCTTACTTTCAACAGGAAAATCGTAAAATATTGTACACGTGGGATTCTATTTGACCGATATCTTATCGCGATTAGACGATGTGATACGATGTCTTTTCCTCCCAAGGCACAAGATGTCTTAGAGAAAACGTGAATACTACTTTAGTAGTCACATTTTTGAACATAGAAAAAAAATACAATTAATTAAAGAAAATGCTATTTTCAATCGGGTTGGATCTTGGTAACCTAATAATAATATTTATTTGTGAATTTTGTATACTTTTTTCAACTCAATAAACTGCGCGTTGATTATTTGTTGGTCGTCAAACACAACTTTTTGTTGGAGTAGTAACTCCACCTACTTAAATCGATAATCGATTTAACTTTTGATGCTAATAAGTATCTTTATTAAAATCACTGTAAAGAATTTACAGTAAAAATTTTTGCGAAAATGGCATCTTCTCTAATTAATTGCGTAAGATTCGTATTGGTTTTGTTTCATTTATTATAGAAAAAAAAATCAAATAATTATATTATCTAAACATCTAAACTAAAATCTTTTTTCACATTACCGCCTGCATAAATTCCAATAAAAATTTTGTGAAAGTCCATTAAAGATTGAATAAAAAGATAGAATTTTCTAATTATGCTGTTTTATATAAAAATCTTTTTTTCTTTTCCATTTCTTTCGCGGAAAGGAAATTGCATTGGCTAAAAGATTCTTAGACCAGGACAGCGGAATTAATTATACAAGGCACCTAGTGTGTATAGTTAATATATTAATATTTTAATAATAAAATTTTCGTTATTTTTGCACAGAAATCGCTCCGCTGACTATTGAAAAATAACGGATCCGGTCGCTATAACGCATACAGTAGTGGCTAACTGCAAATGTTGCACAATCGGGTATCGGTATTCGTCACTGGTTATCGCGAGAGCCCGGTCGGCCGCTCCGCTAATTGATTCCATGAGACTAATGATGCCAGTCACGTTTATCTACGAACGGAATGCGTCGTCCAAGTGCGCGTGCACCGAAAGCGTACGAGAGCTCGCGATTATAGCGTCTGGTAAGAGATACTTTCACTGCCAAACGCGATTAAATGAAAATATCAATAAATAAGAGACGTATTTAAAAAATTTGTAATAAATAATGAGCTAAATAACTAGATAATGCAATAATATTATTAATTATAACAAAAAGATTAATAAATTAGTTACAAACTACTAAGTATATATTATAGAAATATTTTATTAATTCATTCTTTATGAGTTTAATTATTTACTTTGTGAAAGTAGACGCTGCGCTTATATGGAAGAGAAATTAGTAACAAAATTAATAATTTTAACAACCAGTAAAAAGTTTGTCATTGTTGTGCTATACTCTATCGATGTCTTAATAATATTCACGGTGCCGTTGATAGTATAGATTCTATCTCGACTTTCATTATCGTAGATGAAATGTTTATCGATGCGTACCACGTACCACGCGAATTTAATGAATCCCGACGTGAGATCGATATCTTCATTGTGCTAGGCGACGCACGTGAAGATTTCTCGCGAAAGAACGAGACGGGTATAAAGCTTCTTTTTTTTCCAAGAAAGGCGATAAAGTTAATTTCCTTCACATACGATTATCGTATGTCTCGACACGTGTAACTTTATTTAATATTTTTAAAACAGGTGTGATATACATTCCGGGTATCATGCACATACATATATAGAGATACCGTTCGATATCCTCACAGTATGTTTGATCTAAAGTTTGATAAGGTTTGATATCTCGCTTGATTATAAAATTTTTTAAATTGAGTAAAGATCTAAGTTTCTTCAACGTTCTCGCTTTAAGGTAGTTGTATCGCGACAGTATTAGTCAAAAATAATGGTCACACTGCAATACGATAATGTATGAAAACTCTACTTATCTGTGTAAAACTTTTGACTGAGCTTGTACTGTTTTTACTGTTTTCACTCGCGTCAGTAAT
>NW_020228005.1:0-4338 GCF_003070985.1 Temnothorax curvispinosus
TTAGCACGAAAAGGGATCGCGCTAAAGCACGGCAAGACCTGAAGCACGTGTGAGTACGAGCAGGAAGCGCCATTACGCGTACACGTGGCGTCCAGTACGGTGTTTCGAGAGCGTCCAAAAAGGAGCCGGTCTACCGGGATACAAACTACATCATCTCTCGAGCAATTTGATACGGGGGAGATCGTTCGCTACCAAGCCGGTACCTTGGGTACGGAATTTCACCCTACGGGAAACTCGGATCGCCCAGGATACCTTGTCCGTTACATTCTACGAAGTTCGAGAAGTCGGGCCACTGTCGCTGGTTACGAAGGTCACCTTGAACCATGGCGGCCGTTGTATTACATGGCAATTTCAGTATTGAAATTTTCGACCCGACCACGACGGAGTGGGCGAGGTGGCTTCAGCGTTTTCAAGCCGCAGTAAAAATTTTTAAAGTGCCTACGGAGCAACAAGTTCTGTACTTGCTACATTTCATTGGGACGTCGGCTTTCGATGTCATCTGTGATAAATTGGCGCCGGCGGACCCGTACACTGCGACCTTCGATACATTAGTGACGAGCTTAGCGGAATTCTACGCGCCTGAGCCTCTAGAGATCGCCGAAAATTTTCGTTTCCACCAACGGAAACAAAAGGACGGCGAAAGTGTTAAAGACTACGTGGCCGCGCTACATAAATTAAGCGCGCGCTGCAATTTCGGGGCGTATCTGAAAACGGCTTTACGAAATCAGTTCGTTTTCGGTTTGGCGAGCAGCCGGGCACAATCAAGATTACTGGAAATAAAAGACTTAACGTTCAAGAAGGCGATCCAAGTGGCTACCTCGATGGAGCTATCGTAGAAGGACACTCTGCAATTACAAAATGGATCGACGAGCGTCGAATACATTGGCTCCAAGGATAAGAAGACGGAGAAGAAAACGCAGCGGAAACGGAAACCTCCCGCGAAATTCTCAAAAGGAAAGGGCGAATCAGTTAATGGCGGTAAACCTAACGCGAATACAAACGCAAATTCTAATATTTCTTGTTTCAGATGTGGCGGTAGCCATTTAGCTACAAAATGTACTCTAGATAGAAGCGTTAAATGTCTTAATTGCGGGACACCAGGCCACCTGCGCAAAGTGTGTATGGCGGCGAAACGCGCACCGGCCAATCAAGTAGAGGAAATATTAGTCGTAGAGCACTCGGAGTTCCGAGAAAAGTTTTTCGAGACAATCACCGTTGAGGGCAAACCCCTGCGATTCGAAGTAGATAGCGGAGCTGCAGTAACCATCGTGAGTACACATACATTACGGGAGCTGTCTTTATTAAAACGGTTACAACGACTGCGTTACAATTAATTACATTTTGCAAAACGCCGATTAAGATTGTGGGCGTGGTACCCGTGATGGTTAGCGGGCGAGGAACTAAAATCAAATTAAATTTGTACGTTTCGAATATCGAGCGCGAACCATTGTTAGGCCGTGAGTGGATTCAGCAATTGCACATACGTCTAACGGATACCGTTAATACAATAAATACGTCACGTAGCGATACGGAATACAAAATTACGGAGTTATTACAACAATATCGGAATAAATTAGATCCTCATTCGACAAAAATTAGAGGCTTACAAGCAAAGCTCACTCTGAAAGAAAACGCTAAACCGGTGTTTCTCAAAGCCCGTACCGTTCCTTTCAAATTGTTACCTTTGGTCGACCAGGAATTACAAGCGCTTGTTTCGAAAGGCGTCCTTGAGAAAGTAAACACGTCGAGATGGGCTACTCCCATTGTGCCTGTGTTGAAAAAAGACAATACGGTACGCATATGCGGGGACTTTAGCGTCACGATCAATCCCTGTTTACTAATAGACGAGCATCCGTTGCCTACAACGGATACACTATTCGCGAATATGGCAGGCGGAGAGAAGTTCTCCAAGATAGACCTGCAACAAGCGTATTTGCAATTAAAAGTTCGGGAAGAGGATCGGGAATTACTCACCCTCAATACGCATCGAGGCCTTTTTCGAAGCACACGTTTAATGTACGGAAGCGCATCAGCGCCGGCCATTTGGCAACGTGAAATGGAAAACTTGTTGCAGGGTATCGAGGGGATAACGGTATTTCTAGATGACATTCGAGTCACGGGACCTACCAAGGAAATTCATTTACAACGCCTGAAACAAGTATGCAACGCCTGGGTGACGCGAATATTAGGATAAACGAGAGCAAAAGCGAGTTCCTACAGGATAGCATACATTATTGCGGATATCGAATTGATCGATCGGGAATACATAAAACTACCGATAAAATGCAGGCCATTGATCTCATGCCTAGGCCGAAGGACGTTACAGAATTGCGATCATTTTTAGGAATGGTAAATTACTACGGGCGGTTCATTAGGAACCTAAGTACGATGCTCACGCCGTTACATGAGTTGCTACAAAAGGGAGTTAATTTCAAATGGACTCACAAATGTGAGGAAGCTTTTGAGCGCGCAAAAAAGAGTTTCAAAAGTGACACAGTTTTAGCTCACTTTGATCCGAAGCTACCGTTAATCTTAGCTACAGATGCTAGTCCGTACGGAGTAGGGGCGGTGCTATCGCACCGTTACCCCGATGGCACCGAACGCGTACTGCAATACGCATCGCAGTTTCTTTCTAAAACTCAATAACGTTACGCTCAAATCGATAAAGAAGCTTACGCTATAATTTTTGGAGTAAAGAAGTTCCATCAGTACCTTTACGGTAACAAGTTTACATTATACACGGATCATAAACCGTTAGTACAGATTTTCGCGCCGTCAAAAGCCTTACCCGCGTACTCGGCTATGCGAATGCAACATTACGCAATATTCTTACAAGGGTTCTCATTTGAAATTAAATACAAAAGCTCTAAACAGAATGCAAATGCGGATTGTCTATCACGATTACCAATGAGCACAACTACAACTGCGGAACGTGATGTAGTAGATATTTACGAGATAGGAATGTTACACGAAATGCCCGTATCCGCGGATAAAATTGCTTGTGCTACAGAAAAAGATGTGCAATTGAAGAGTCTCCTAACGGCCATACGCGAAAAGAAAGAGATACCCGTACAAATGCGTTTCAATATAAATCAAGCAGCATATAGTGTACAACAGGGCGTGCTTTTGTGCAATGGAAAGATAGTAATTCCTAGTAAACTGCGCGACCGAATCCTCCGGGAATTACATAAAAATCATTTCGGGGTAGTTAAAATGAAAGCGTTAGCTAGGAGTTTGTACTGGTGGCCTGGTATAGACAAAGCGATAGAGAATTTAGCTAAGAATTGCGATATATGTAATACCGTGCGTAATAACCCACCGAAGGCGGAAATACACGAGTGGGACCGGCCGGGGCACCTTTCGAGCGTGTCCACGTGGATTATGCAGGGCCGTACATGAACATGTATTTTTTTGTATTTGTAGACGCATTTTCGAAATGGCCTTTTGTGCGAATAGTCAAAAACATAACCGCGGAAACTACGATTAAAATATGTAAGGAGATTTTCACGGATTACGGTATTCCAAAAACTATGGTCATGGATAATGGCCGTAATTTTCGTTCTGCAGATTTTACACAATTCTTAGAATCTCAGGGGATCACCCCAAAGTTTACAGCTCCGTACCACCCAGCAACAAATGGGCAAGCGGAGAGATTTGTACAAACGTTGAAAAACTCCTTAAAAAAAATACTTACGGATCCCAATAGTAAGGGAACAACCTTAGAAAACGCACTACGTAACTTCTTAGTACAATACAGAACCACTCCACATTGTGTTACGGGAGTGACTCCGTTTGAGAGAATGTTTAAGCGAAAAATGCGTACAGAATTTACTTTGTGTATACCTGAGCCTCCCAAGAAAAGCGCTAACATTAACATTAATAAAAGATCGCGTGAATTTACGGTGGGAGAGAGTGTGATATGCCGTAACTATAATAGTAAAATTAAATGAAAATTTGGAAAAATTATACAACGGTTAGGTAAATTACATTATAAGATTAAATTGGAAGATGGCAGGACCTGGGAGCGTCACGTCGACCAGATCCGCAAGAGGGGAGAGCAAAGAAGCCGACACATAGAACCATACACGGGAGTTTACGATTACGAACCAGAGGCGAAGGAAGAGCCAGCTGCACCGAGGGATGCAGCGGAACCAAATTGCGCTCAACGCGACCAAGAAGAAGAGCAAGGACCGGAAGCCTTGCAACCGACTCAGGCGAGGGAGGCAAGAGCCCCGGACCCGGGACAGCGAAGAGACCGACCCGTCCGAAGTAAGAGACAGCCAGAAAGATACGTGGATCCCGGAGTTGGTCGTCGATAGGCAGTCGTTTTCTCTTTCG
>NW_020228006.1:0-1243 GCF_003070985.1 Temnothorax curvispinosus
AAACCATACTCTCACGCCATTGGTCGTATGACTTCGTGACGTTAGCTGATCGGTAATTTGATGGATAAACATTATTTATCAATCAAATTGACTTTCATACGACTCAATCGACGCGGAATCGTTTGGTGGTCACGAATATCGTCATTAAAACGTTTGGTGGTCAACCGTTTTCCCAGAAAAAAGGAAAAACCGTATGCTCACGCCATTGGTCGTATGACTCTGTGCTATTAGTCAGAAAAATTGTATTTGGCACCCAAATTGACTTTGATAGGGCTCAATCGACGCGGAATCGTTTGGTGGTCACGAATTTTGTCATTAAAACGTTTGGTGGTCAACCGTTTTCCTAAGAAATAGAAAAAACCGTACTCTCACGCCATTGGTCGCATGATTCCGTGACGTTAACTCGGTAATTTGATGGATAAATATTATTTATCAATCAAATTGACTTTCATACGGCTCAATCGACGCGGAATCGTTTGGTGGTCACGAATATCGTCATTAAAACGTTTGGTGGTCAATCGTTTTCCTAAGAAATAGAGAAAACCGTACTCTCACGCCATTGGTCGCATGACTCCGTGACGTTAGCTCGGTAATTTGATGGATAAACATTATTTATCAATCAAATTGACTTTCATACGGCTCAATCGACGCGGAATCATTTGGTGGTCACGAATATAATCAGTAAAACGTTTGGTGGTCAACCGTTTTCCCAGAAAAAAAGAAAAACCGTATGCTCACGCCATTGGTCGTATGACTCTGTGCTATTAGTCAGAAAAATTGTATTTGGCACCCTAATTGACTTTGATAGGGCTCAATCGACGCGGAATCGTTTGGTGGTCACGAATATTGTCATTAAAACGTTTGGTGGTCAACCGTTTTCCTAAGAAATAGAAAAAACCGTACTCTCATGCCATTGGTCGCATGATTCCGTGCCGTTAGCTCGGTAATTTGATGGATAAACATTATTTATCAATCAAATTGACTTTCATACGACTCAATCGACGCGGAATCGTTTGGTGGTCACGAATATCGTCATTAAAACGTTTGGTGGTCAACCGTTTTCCCAGAAAAAATGAAAAACCGTATGCTCACGCCATTGGTCGTATGACTCTGTGCTATTAGTCAAAAAAATTGTATTTGTCACCCAAATTGACTTTGATAGGGCTCACTCGACGCGGAATCGTTTGGTGGTCACAAATATTGTCATTAAAACGTTTGGTGGTCAATCGTTTTCCTAAGAAAT
>NW_020228007.1:0-1384 GCF_003070985.1 Temnothorax curvispinosus
ATAATTCACCGATTGGTAATAAATATGAGTCTATAATCTGGCTCCCAGTGAGGGATTACGCCGTACGTTCAAAAATTACGGTTTGAACACCTTGTATACGGTCCCTAAGAAAATGGATACACTAATCAAGAAAGGGAAGGATAGATTGGAGATCAAGAGATGCACTGATGTCGTTTATAAACTCGACTGTTCTGATTGCAATGCGTGTTATATCGGACAAACGAAACGACATTTAGAAACGCGTATAAAAGAGCATCACGCAGATATCAAAAAACCCCCCAACCAACATTCGATCGTCAGTAAGCATAGAACAGATTGCGACTACAATTTCAAATGGCAGGATGTTGCAATCTTACACAAAGAACAAAATTTAAAAAAACGTGAAATTTCTGAAATGCTATTCATTAAAAAACATAAAGGGGCAATCAACTCACAGAAAGATACTGAAAACCTACCATTGGTCTATGATCGAATAATTTCTTCACTTTAACTTCTCCTTCTATGTTTACTGTATTTTGCGATAATGTATCACTTTAAGTTCTCCTTCTATGTTTACTGTATTTTGCGATAATGTATCATTAATTTTTCGGCCTTCACATGAGACCGTCGTATTTTTCCGACCCGCCACGAATTTTATATAATTGACGCACAATGATCCATGTAAGTCCTATTTACCGATATTATCGTAAATCCGTTCAACGCGTAATGTTGTTTAATTTTTAATTTTTAAATTTCTTATATATTCTTTCATTCTTTCATTCCAGCATTGTTAAAATAACTTGAAAAGGACCCAAATTAGTGGTCGAAACGTCGTTGTGATATACTTAATAAAACTTGCCAGTCAGGCCGTTTAACTATACCGAATTATTATTTCATCACTGGCGAATAATTTTTATTGAATAAACAAAAATTTGTTGATGAAACATTATCAGATGAAAGTATTTTCATGATTTCAATGGTTCCTTTACGCTTGGAAATTAGTACTTTATCCGAGTGGAAAGAATTGTGGAAAAATCCTCGCCCATCATCAACAAAGTATTGTCGACCTATTAAATTTGAATATGCATCTGAATCTAAACAGAAAACAATATTTGAAGTTAATCAAATAAAGAAACAAATAGATAATCTTGTTCCTACTATTATAGATACTGATACGGGTCATTATGAAGTGAAACATGAAATGATTTTAACAATGATAGATGGAAAAGTGTGCCAAGCCTTAACTGATACATTATCTGCATCAACATGTGTGATATGTGGAGCAAAACCATCCGAAATGAATAATCTTTCCAAGTTAAAGGACAAGCAGGAAATTGTGCAAAATTTTGAATACGGGCTTCAACACTGCATGCGTGGATACGATTTATGGAGTGTATACTACACA
>NW_020228008.1:0-1128 GCF_003070985.1 Temnothorax curvispinosus
ACAAGATTCATGCAGATTTATAGCATATTTTTTAATGATACGTCCGCTTCGACATATATTTCTCATGGATAAACTAAATATTACTCATCACATTGTTGTCGATTGGTCAAATTTTTGTCGCGAGGTATTTTTCATTATTTTTTATATATTTTTATACGATACTTTATTATTTTTTTGTTTTTGTATTTAAATTTTTTTTTCAGTTTTGTCTTGATTGGCTAGAAGATAATACTGAAATGTTAGGTGGAGAAGGCATTATTGTAGAAATAGATGAGGCAAAAATAGGAAAAAAAAAATTTGAAAAAGGTCGACTAATTACAGGACAGTGGATATTTGGCGGCTTTGAACGAGAAACAAAAAAATTCTTTATTGAGTGTGTACCAGATCGCTCTGCAAGTACATTGTTAACAGTTATTCAAAAATGGATCAAACCTGGTACAACAATTATATCCGATTGCTGGAAAGCATACAATCGTCTAGGAAATGAAGGATATAAACACTTAACTGTTAATCATTCGTACAATTTCGTTGATCTAGATACCAAAGCTCATACTCAAAACATTGAAAGAGCTTGGAGAGACACGTGCTAACATTCCACGATATGGTACTCGCAAAAAACATTATGCTGGTTATTTAGCAGAATTTTTTTTTAAACGAAAATTTACATTTCAAGAACAAATAGAAGCATTTTTTAACATAATGGCAAAACATTATCCATGTTCTCTGTAATAAAAAATAAAATATATATGTTTTTACATGCAGTTTATTACTTTTGTGTATTTAATTTGCGTACTTAAAATTTTGCGTATTTTGTCCAAGGGAGGAGGGGCCAATAATCAAGCATTTTAATTCAAGCAGTTAGGTATCACGCTGGGAGTTTGTTTAGTTTTATTATGCGGGGGAAAGTATTTAAGTGTTTAAAGCGCGTCAATTAACCTACATTAGGATTTGTGTGAATATTTGTGGCGATATACAATAAACGAGCTTGTAAAGCGCGCCACGAACCCATGTGACAACTCGTCTCGCGTGAAAAGTGTATGCGTGAACTATTTCGGGGCTACCGCACTTCCCCCGAAAGCACGGGGGGGTGTGCGTGAACCTCGGTTCGCGTGGAAAGCGTATGCGTGA
>NW_020228009.1:0-5558 GCF_003070985.1 Temnothorax curvispinosus
GCAATCCCGTTTTAATTCTTTTCAATCTTTTTTCGTTTGCTGGGATATCTCATTTTGTGTGTATATATATATATATATATATATATACTGCAGTATTATATATATACTGCATTATATATATACTGCAGTATTTTTGTATAAGCAAATATTTGTCGTCAGTGACAGCTTTATATACCCAAATTTTTAATTTTTGTTTTGTTTTTGATGTAAAATCGACTCTAGCCCTCTACATTTTTGTGTGTACTTTATGCCATTTTAATATAATTTATATGTTATTTTGATAATTTGTTAACACGATACGTTGAAAGATATATTTAAAGCAAAATATTGATAGAATGAAAAAATTTAGAAATTGTAAGTGTAAATAATAATTAATTAACTGATTTTTATTATTCATATATATTTTTTTCATACATATATATTTATTTGAATATTATTTTTAAAGAAATAATATATTTGCATTATATGTATATATGTATAGGTATGCATATAGTAAAGCATACCTTTTAAATTTTTACATATCTCTGAAGTTTTAAGTAGGGCAGGATTTAAATAGAAATCGCAGTGACATCGACTTAATCTTAAGTGCGTGAAATTTCTGCCACAATTATCAAGAAAGTTTACGAAATCCTTAACATCAAAGTAGCTTCCTGTAAGATCTAACTGTTGCAAATATTTACATCTAGCTGTAAAGTAACGAAATACATTGCGCGTAATATATTTGTCAGTCGCATGTTTAAACGTGTATAGAGTTTCGGGTCCCGTATTAAATAATTGAAGCGCCTATTTACTTTATTCATGCGGCATAACGTTATCAAATCCAAATATTTTAATATTATTAGTAGTATTTCATCCTGCAAAGATAAAATATAAAATTTTAATACTCGAAATAATATTGCAATAAATATTATGATGAGAAATAGACTTCTTGGAATACTTTACAGAAAGCGTAGATAAATTGCAATGTGATAGCTCCTTAAATTCATCCGATGAGAGTTTCATACGCTTGGCACAGTTCGAATAACTTTTTAATAAAATACAACGCGAGTATCTCGGTCCAAGAGGTTGCTCATAAGCAGATATTAGCTCCTGAAGTACCTTTTGCTTTAAATTATTCTTATAAGAAACCCTTATTATATATCGCTGCAAATATTATCGGAACAAACTTATTTCTATTATTAACAGAAAAAAAATGTTCTATAACGTCGACGGTAATAATACCTTTTACAAATAATACAATAGTTGAAAAAATTCTGTTGCAGATGAACTATATCCAAGCACTTTTTAAATCTGCTGTTAAATTATGAACATCGTCATGGCATGAAAAGTACATGCAGTTAATTCTTTTTAACAGACTAGTTAAACTCTCGTTAGGATTTCTAGAAAGGATCAATTCTGAAGTACCGATAAGCATCACAGCATTTAGCTTTGTGTAAGAGACAGGTAAACTGCTTTTAAATACTAGTCGGAGGATTTTGGTTTTAAAGTTATCCGGATGCGATAACGGAAGAGAAAATAATCTTGATGTCGGCGGTACAATAGGGGTATTCAAATAAGTTAGAGTTTAACGGTTTGACAGGTTATGTCGGGTTAAAGTCGAGTAAAAAGTTAATTTTTACACTTTTAACCCAAAGATTAATGTGATAGGTTAATGAGACACTTATGTATTTTGCATAACCTTAAAGAGTAACGCGCCCAAAGTTAATTAATTAACTTTTTACTCGACTTTAACCCGACATAACCTGTCAAACCGTTAAATTTTAACTTATTTAAATACCCCTAATATGAGACGATTTATCCTACAACTTAAACCACCCATGCGAATTTCAAAAAGGCTCAGTGCTGGCTTGGTACTGGTGCCAGAGTTACCAGTACTGGCTGACGATTCTGGGCCAGTACAAGCTAAAATCGGGGTCATTACTGGGGCAATGTCGGAATGATAACACGGGTCCCAGTCTTGGCGCCAACTTTGGCCCGACACAGAGTACTAGTACGGGGACAACACTGATTGCCAGTATTGGGCTAACTCTTGGCGCCAACTTTGGTCCGACGCAGAGTACTAGTACGGGGACAACACTGATTGCCATATCACTCGCGACGTGTTGCTTTCGTGCCGCGGTCGTTACTTCCGGCGCCGCTCGAGCAAAAAGCTTTCTAAATCCCCTCGTGGCGTGTTGCTATCGCGCGGTTGTTACCTCCGGTCTCGAGCAAAAATTTTCTAAGTTGACCCAATACATCCCCAGTACTGAGCCAACTTTCGACCGTAGACCAATATTCATTTCTGGCCTTATACACGGTCAGTACTGAGACGAGACTCGCCTCGGAATATGGTTGGGAAACGATGCTCCCCGCATCGACTTCGTCGTACGTGCCCCTTTCGTGTACGTATTCCACAAACGTTTTACACATTCGTACGGACCAAGCGAAACGCGTTTGCACGTCTGTACGTATCGCTCGTGTCGCTCGGCTCGCCGAGCGCACCGAACCTCTTATAGTACCCAACCGGCCGGCGGGAGTCGCATGGCGAACGCTGTAGAGAGTAGACGTGTCGAGATAGTTAGCTAACGATAGTAATAGGGTGTTATTAGTTGAGAGTGATAGAAGAGAGAATAGAGGGTACCCTAGAGGCGAAGTTATACCAAAAAAAAAGAAATAATTAAGAAAAGTTTTACTGCCCCCCCTCGGAAGGGGGGTTACTTAGGCGGGAAACAGGCGCGAGGTTATGTTAATAATAACAAGAACGAATTAATATCGGAAGAAATTAGGAATGATCCTACACTTAGTAACGTAAACATGGTTAAAAGAAGTGATAAAGCAGGCCAGAAAATGATGATGTCAAAGAAAGAAGACAAGATGACTGATAAAAACAAGGGGAAAAAGAACACCACGGATACGAACACTGGAAACGCGGAGATGCTCATGGAAACGGATCAGGAAGGTTCGAGAGACAAGGATGAGATGCAATTAGTAAACAATGTAATAACAGACGGAAGAGAAAGTGAAGAAGGAGAAAACAACGATGGAAGAGAAAATGACAAAAGAGAAAGCAACGGAAATTATACCTTCGGGGAAATAATATACGTCAACATCAAGGGTAAGCTTGTTAAAAAGGATCGTAATTTAAGAAAAGAAGAAATTGCCAAAGAATTGTCGAGTAAATATTTCGAACCAGGGTTAAAAGGTTATAAAATAGTATGCTGTAAACTTACTAGGGAAAACACGTGCGCGAAGAAAGGACTGAATGAAGTGAAAATTCGAAGCTTGTTGCACGGCATTAGATGCATTCCAGATAACTTAGAGATGGATAGGTTTAATCTAGCTAGACTTAAATTTAAAAATAATGAAGAAGCAAATAGATGTATAGAAAGGTTAAATAAAGAGTACAAAGATAAATTACAAGTATATATAGATAATAGGTCGAGATACTGTAAAAGGGTAATTGCGGATTGGCCGTATAGTATAGAGGAGCTCTGGGAAAATTTAGTTAGAAAAGATAATATTTTACAACTAGAGGTCATGAAAAAAAGGACATATAATAGAGAGATGAAAAAAATAGAGATTAAGGAAACAGATAATATAATAATTACAATAAAGGGAAGCAAACTGCCGGAAAGATTTTCGATATTCGAGGGCTTTGGTAGCTTAAAGGTAAGACCCTATGTAGAACCAGTTAGTCAATGTTTCAGATGTTTTAAATATGGTCACTTCAAGAACAACTGCAAATCTAAGGACCTTTGTGGAAGATGCGGCAGCACGGCTCATGGTCCGTGCGATTTTGAATATAAATATGTAAACTGTAAAGGAAAACATAGGGCAACGGATAGAAAATGCCCTATATATGTTAAGAACAAAGAAATAACAATAGTAATGGCTAAAAAAAACGCAACATATACAGAAGCAATTAAAATAATAAATGGCCAAGATGCAGAGAAACAAGAGTATGATAAATATAACAGAAAGGCATGGCCTACAATAGACGAGAGACTAAGAAATAAGAACCCAGTAAATAGAGAAAACAATAACTACGAGAACAACGAAAGAAGGACATACGCAAAAGCTGTAGCAAACGCAGGAATAACTAAACCAACAAATAAGAATGAATATTATAGTAGAACAATAAATAAAAGTAAGGAGAATGAATACGACAGAAATAGGATAGCAAGAACAAAAGAAACAGAAATAAGTAGACTACCAATCTGGAAAGAGAGAAAGAAAGAAGATTATATAAGGAAAAATAACAATGAGGAACAAAGGAGGGAAGTAGAAGAAGGAAATAATGAAAACAAACAAAACTATCAAAACATAAAAGAGGTACTAGAAGAAGAAGATTGGAGGAGATTTATCAGAGAGCAAATTCAAAGAATAGTTCAACAAGAAGTGGAAAAAACAATAAGAACTAAAAATACATCCACAGAAGATATTACGGAAGAGGTCAATGCAGAAGGAGATGCTTGTTATAACTACAATTCATCAAAAAGACAAAGAACTTAATAAACAATTATGAACAAGAAAGAAAAACTTGAAATAGTACTATGGAATGCTAGAGGATATATAGGAAAAAAAGAGGAAGTGGATGAATATATTAAAAACACAGACATAACTATAATTACGGAATCTAAAGTAAAAGACCACGAAAAAATAAAAGTAAAAGGATATAATATAATTGGTGTAGACAGCAGAGGTAACAGTGGAGGTATTCTAATATTTTGTAAAGAAAACATAAAAATAGAGGTAATAGAAGAATGGAATGATCTAGATGAAGACTTTGATATATGTGGAATTAGGATTAAACACGGAAGTACAAATATGAATATAATCGGAGTATATAGAAGACCGAATAAAAGTGTAAACCCAAGAGAATGGACAAAAATAACAAACTTTAATAGAAAAGGAATGGATACATTAATAATGGGTGATTTTAATGCAAAAAATATATTATGGAATTGCAATAACACAGAACCAAATGGAGAAGGATTACAGAAAAAATTTTTTAATGCAGGATTTTTATGCGTAAACACAGATACAATGTCCAGGCTAAATGATATAAATCAAAACCCTTCAAATTTGGATCTAATTTTTTCAGAAACAAATGTCATTGATAAGATTGAATATACTCAAGCAAAGGATACTTGGGGATCGGACCATTTTCCGATAAAAATAAAGATAGAAATTGAAGAAATTCCTTGCATAAAGAAAACGAACAGAATAGCGAACAAAAAAACGTGTTGGAATGAATATAAAAATATATTGGAAAAAAAGGTAGACCAAATAAAAGAAGAAATTTTAGGAAAAGACTTACAAAGTAAATATAGTACACTGATGAAATATATTATTGAAGTGGTAAAAAAAGCCTCAGGTAAAAAGGAGAAAGAAAACAACACCTCTAGAAGAAAGAGAAGAGGAAATCTAAATATTAACAGAAGAAATGTAAAAAAAAAAGAAAGAAAACAACATGCAATATGGTGGGACAAGGAATGCTTCGAATTAAAGCAGGATAGAAGGAAAAAAATGCCCAGCAAACGCAAAAGGATTAAAAGATATTGAAATTTTTTAATACT
>NW_020228010.1:0-5968 GCF_003070985.1 Temnothorax curvispinosus
AGTTTTTGCACAATTTACTAAAAAATTATGTATAGCGGAAGATATTCTATGCATAACCAGTTTTGCATCTCTAAAATCTCGAAACTTAATTTCTTCGTTTTATTTTATTTTATTTAGCATCACGACGTTTATTAGTATATTAGTACTAACAATAAGTAGTGGAAATATTTAGAAATTGGCTATCGCGATAAATCGCATTATTGCGGAGAATGTAAATATTTCTTGTAATGTGAACAACGAAGATGCATAAAGGTCGGTTGTGCGAGCATTTGATCGCGTAAACGCATCGATGCGCTTGTAAACTTTGCGTATAAAACTAGACAGCCTCGAGCGGCGCGTGCATTACATGCCTTTAATCCGTTTACTTGTTCCACTTTTCCAGAGTAAGTAATGCAATTTCATAATTGAGCGAGCATATTTTATATGCTTTAAGCATATGCAAAAGAAAATTGCACGCGGCCGTGTGTGACCACGTCTATATCGTTTTGCGATTAGGTTTATACCGTTAGAACAATCATTATACTCCACAAATTCGTCTGAATCTTTAACCTCACAGGAAACGTTAGACGTCGACGATGCTATCTATTCATTTTTTTTATTCAGAACTCTAACACAATGTAGAGATAGAAGAGAACAAGGAAATTTAGAATAAAATATATTTCGTAGCAACAAAATAAGAAATTTGATTAAAATGAGAAATTTGCATACAAAAGTTATATATAGCCAGAATTCTAATTTTTAAAAACTAATTATGCCATGACATACCCCAAAGATACAAAAATATTATATTTTAATTATTAGGTTGCATGAAAATTGATAGCTTTCAAATTTATAATCAATGTTATTAGCAAAATTCTAGAAAATTTAATTCGTGAAAATTAAGTGTCGTTTTTAAACAGAGTAAGAGAGATTCTTCTATCGTGCGCGATGATACAAAAATGATATTTTCACGACAGCATCTTTGCGACAGAAAAGCGTTAAATTAGGAAACTTCTTCGTAAAACAAACTATCAAGTTCCGAGGGGTTTCGTTTTCGCCAGACCCGATTCTTTAAAAATTAGTCAACGATTAATCGAGAAAATCGAAACGATTCTCGAGCGATATTTACGTTGCACGATCTCGTTTTTCACAGAGCCCGCTATTAGAAACGAAATCTGGAGTTCGGGATCGATACGGACGGGGGATCACGAGGGTCAAACGTCGCGAAACGATCGCACGCGGAGCGGCCCGCCGCTAAAGGAAGCACCGCTCGTACCGCGCGCGATCGGCGCGATTCGGCTCTCGTCTCAAGGACAAATTCGCGGCGGATTTTAAAGGCCGACCTACCGCAGGCTGCGGGTGCACACAAGTTGGCCCCGTGCAACACGGAAAAAGTTTGTACTCCGCTTGTCCAGTGCGCAAACTCGACCGGTCGTTCGACTCGGTGGTCGGTCTCCCCCCTTGCCTCTCGATGCCAGTCCCATCCCACCTCTTTTCACGACTGACACGAGCTAACCCGACCGAGAACAGGGCCGACTTAACGGCGGGCGGCTTTTTCGAAAAAGCTGAACGATCGCGTTGAATTATGACACAAGGTTTCAACTCGCGGTCGCCGATCGAGAAAGAAATAAATATATTACAAAAAAATCTACGAAATAAATGTACGTCGAGCACATGTGTTTTGAGATTTACATTCCGGAGTAGACGACGCACTTAATTCCTCCAGATAATATATTCGCGTTAGAAAATAAATATCAAAAGTTACACTTGGCGCGCAATTTTTCTTCGAAATTCTCACACTTTGCAAAGAGAATGGAAAAGCCATCGTCGACGTGTAACGCGCGGAGCACCCGCACACACGCATCATCATTTTGGAATTCAAATATCTCAGCGAAGAGCGGATCGATGCGCGCCGAGGGCGAAGCATCCGCGGCATGCGAGTCAATAATGAGGGAGAAACGTACTTACCGACAAGGCGGCGGCGGCGGCGGCGGCGGTGGCGACGTCGCCGTGGCGTCCGCGGTGGCTGTCTACGATCCTGCGAAGCATCCCTCTCGCTCTCGTCCACCCTTCTCTCCGGCCTCCGTTACCCGTGCTCCGTTCTCCCGGTTCTCCGTCTCTGTCGCGCACACCAACACCAACACCAACCGTCGCAAGGTCTTCGATCCTACTCTCTCGCGCCTTCGCCCCCCCACTCCTCCGCCCCACTCCCTCTCCGTCGCGCTCGCGCGCAGCCTCGCTCTCGCTCCCGCCGCCGCGCCGCGCCGGCCGTGACGCCAACGGCGGGGCGCGGGTGAACTAGTCGGACGACAGTCCTTCCGCGGATTGCGGAGGTCGCGTCGTACAATGTCCCGTCGTCCCGTGTGCGCCCAATGTCTCTCGTTCTTTCCTCTCGATGACGAGTCCACGGCGTATAATTGTCGCGAGACGCGGTCGACGTGAGCCCCGCGTGGCTCGCATACCGTAGCGCGTGTACGTACGCCGCCCGGGGGGTTGGGAGGGAGAAGGAAAGGGAGAGAGAGAGAGAGAGAGAGAGAGGGACGGAGGGAGAAGTAAAACGGAGCGGCGCAGGAACTGGCCGCGCTCGCTCGCTCGCTCGTTGCCTCCCGTCCTTCCTTCCTTCCACGACGTTATACCAGCGTGTTGTTTTCTCGCGCGACGGGAGGACCCGTCCTGGAGTCTCTCCCGTTCTCTCCCTTCGCGGGTGTACCGCAACGCGCGACACGCATCCAAAACCTCTTTCCCTCTCGCCGTCCGTCGGCGCCCTCGGCGGAGGAATATACCGGTAATCGTTGTTCCTTCTCTTTCGCGGGTGCCTTGTGTCTATACGCGAGGGCGAGACGTAAACACGTCGACACGAACCGCGAGGATAAAGCGCGACGTGCCGCGATCCGCGAGAGTCCAACCCGCGCGACGTTTTCGGCGCTTTCGAATACGAGGCGACCACGAATGACCGAATCTACGGCGGCGATCCCGATTGGACGAGCGCGACGTCACGTGACGAAACTCGAATTCGACTGCGACTTCAGTCGGGACTGACTCGCGCCGCTCCCGAATCTCGCCCCCGCGAGATTTCCGCGAGTGTGTACCTAATGTGTGTATGTGTGCTCGGCGTCACGTTCGGTGAATCCTGAAAGACATTCCCGCGAGGATCTTGGCGCAAGTTTTCGGCTGGCGATGAAGTTTCCCTCGGATCTGTGAGAGCGAAGGTGCGCGCGCGAACACGCTCGAGCCGTCGACCGTACCTGCGCGATTTCGAGAGTGGTTCGAAAGAGGTTTCGCGCATATCGTGCTCTCGCGAAGATCTCGGGAGAGATCCGCGAACGCCCACGCGCGCGATTCCGGAGAGATCCTCGCGATTCATCTGGTTCGCGGCGAGGCGCGCGGGAGAAAAGGCGCGACGGCCAATCGCGGCGCGGGAGGGACGCCGTCACGTGACGCGCTTGAATTTCGACGCCGTTCTCCCTTGACTTTGAACGACACAACACGGCCATCGGCCATTCCGCGAGGAACTCCGCTCCGGTCGCGATCGCGGGCGCGCCGACGAAAGTGAATCCAGCGGCAGACGCGCCGTGTCTCGAGAGCCGTCGTGAATCTCTCGATTAGGTACGCGAAAGTGCAGTGTGTTGCCTCTCGCGCCAGAGGCTGGACCACGCGAGGACCGGAATCCTGCCCGATCGTCGGGGGAAGCGTATCCTGGGGCGAAACCTGCGGCGCCGCGATGACGACGGGTGAGTACGACACCGTGAGACGTCTTACGTCCTGATTTTGGACATTGTACTGTCTGGGATAATCTCTTGCAAGTCCTGACGTGAAAAGAGCTGCAAATGCTGTGTAACGCGAAACAAGAGAGCCAATTTCGCTAACGAATTCGGGAGCGATCCTCCCAAAATGTATATCGGGAGTGGTGTGTATGCGCTTCGCGCATTTTCACGTAATTTCTGGTGCCGTAATTTCGCGATGCAAAAAGACAATCATGGCGTTTCGGTTGAAGTTGGTTGCAAATGCGAAATGACGTTATATGTTAATGCGCATCGACCGAATTCAATTGCGTATTAATTTCGTAATTATATCCGGCTATTAGATAGTCATTTCTAATAGTAATACGCGGTTAATTGGCACATTAAATATTAATATTTAGTAATATTCGCGGTAATTTTAAGTAATTTGCGTAATGCATTCCCCGCGGACGTGTGCGCAAATTCAATCGGTTAATTTATTCCTAAAATCGCGGATTTAAAGAAGTTTAATGAATAAACCCCCAAGGTGTGTGTGTACATCAGCGAGTTATTATTTCAATGCAAATTATAAATGCATTAATTAAATAACGCGTGAGCAATTACCTCGCTGAACAACGTTGATTTATTTGAGAAAATGCGCAGAGAATAATCTACGTTTACCCCGTGCGTCATGAACAATTACATTTAATTGTCTTTCTCTCTCTCTCTCTATCTATCTTGCGATACGTACATTCTTCCCCAAACGAGGCAAACAAAACAATTTCCACGGAATATGAAATTACCGCAATTACAGCCTTTTTTACGTCAAAGTCTGACACGCGTTTGCAATCGTCTTGACAATCGTTTTGCATACATATATGTTTCACATGTACACATTTCCATAAATACTGCGCGTCACTTCGAACGGCCTTCGGTAAAAGAATCGAGAACTTTTCGGCGCGTGCAGACACTCGCGTTCACTCTTCATCCTGTTTTGCGAGACGACAAAACGTCGAGTAAAGTCACTATTCGTTACATTGTGTGTCGTGACTCTTCTTCGATGATATCATCTGACTTGCGACGAAAAGTCGGGCGTCGTGCGAAACGAGTGTGTCGCAACGAGGAGGACAATGCGTGGTATACACACGCGGTTCACGCATGAATCGGTTTGTCTCGGAATCGAGACGTGAGAATCTCACTTTCCTTGACGTGCCTCCCCCGGTCGCCGCGGTTACCGAATGCTGCATCCCGCGAACATTATTTCTCCGTCTCATAAAAAATGTATTAAGTATAAACCGCACCCGACAAACTCGTTAAGCCGAGTCGTCGCAGAGTCGCCAGTTTTGTGCGGACGAAATTCTAGGAACACAGCAGCCCGAGAGTTATAATACGAGCGGCAAAACCAATGGCCAAATTTTGCGCGCTAATTCCATGACGTTGCATTAAATAACAATTTAGACCGACGTAACGTTTATTAAATTAATAATAGCGGTTGTGCGCGATGCCGAGCGCGGAAATCGCAAAGAGATTTGTCCGAGTAAATTTCCGCTAATTACTCTAGCAGATATAGTCGTTACAGTTAGATTGATTTTAAAAAGACACGTCGTTAGTTCGATCGTGACATTTTTAAGAAAACTTCAGGCTTGCTTGAAATAAAAAAAAAAATAAAAAAAAAAAAAGATTTTAATATCGCTCGCATTTTCTGTGTTATTATTCTGATCCGGTTCGGCTTTCTCTGCTTTCTCGCTTGTTCTCGCTTAATGTTTACGTGAGAAGTTACGTTACGAGAGTTTATCGATTTATTCGATAGATTCTTTTTACCGTTTCATGCTGCAGCTAGAAAGTTTCGCCGTTATAGGCCGAGCCTTTCTCGTTTCGATTAATGGTCGCGTGTCTTGGGCGAAAAGTGGAGCGAACTAGCGTTTTATCACCTGTCCCGTTTCAAGGTCCTAAATGTTTCTTCTCCGATTTTGTTCGTGGACGGTGAGATGCTGGTCGTCGAATCGATTCGGTTAAAAAAAGCGCCGTGATACTCGACGCGAGGAAAGAAACGTAGAACTCGTTCGTTTGCGACGATAACTGTTTTGTCAACCGCATTTATATTAATTTTATCAATTTTATTTTTAGAGAAAGTAAGTATTTTTGCGTGAGATATTATTAGCCGTAATTTTAAAGCGCGAGCAATGGGAAAATCCCAAAGAACGTAAAAGATATGAAATTTATGCCGTTGTTCCGTCAAAGGATGTTTTTTTTTGTGAATGTCAGCGATA
>NW_020228011.1:0-26344 GCF_003070985.1 Temnothorax curvispinosus
GCCAATCACAGTCTCAAAAACTTAAGGCATTAACGTAAGCGGCAGCAAATCCAAACTGTTGATTTTCTTACTGCTAACGTTTTACTGCTTAAGTTTTTCTATGTGCCAAGGCCCTAAAAAGCCTAAAGGCCATCGCACACAAAATGCATAGCTGCATAAGCGTAGCATAAAACCGCTAAACCAATGAGCATCCACAGTATAAAATCGCCATACTAATTTACATAAGATGCTCATTGGTCCAGCGGTCTTAAGCCGGTTCTACAATATGTTGCAAACGATAGCAACTGCTAGTTGAAAAGTGTTATTTCCACGTCGCACTTGTCAATTGCGGTTGTCAAAAGAGAGTTGGCGAACTTTTAACTTTTTTGGCGACAATAACTGGCAATCGGCAATGATCAGAATTAATTAACACTTTTTAACTAGCAGTTGCCATCGTTTGCATGACGTATTGTAGAACCGGCTTTATGCTATGCTTATCCAGCCTATGCAATTTTAGGTGCATTCCGATATTCACTGTCAGTACTGGAAGTCTATATGTTTCTATAGTTTACGTCACGATATAGATTTTCAGTACTGACCAGTACTGACACTACTGACAGTAGTTGCTGACAGTAAATATCGGAATGCAGCTTTTGTGTGCAATGGCTTTAACAACACGGCACGGCGATTGTTTACTTTTCGACGGTTATCCGTTATCATAGCGAGCGTCGCGATTGTGTCCCGAATATCGTATATATTGTATTATGACCTAGTTTACATCGATCACTTGATACGCGTATTAAATAGTAAATAACTAGTAAATAAGTCTGATTATTGGCTGATCAGTTCAAATATACTATTTGATACGCGTATCAAGAGATCGGTGTAAACTAGGCCTATATAAGTACGCTGCGGCGAGGCGAGTCAGTTCGAAACGGGAACGTGACGCGTACGCGACTAACTTCATAGTGACGCTGTACCTATACCTTGAAACTTGAAACGTGAAGAGCGATGAAGCAATAATTATCAACATCGTGAAGATACATTGAATAAAACCGCTAAACGTTTTTCGGTTTTCTAGTTGCAATCTTTTCCTTATAACAAGGTTAGTTCAAACTCAAATCATTTCCTTGACCTGATATTATTATAAAAATAACATTCTTATTCAAGGTCTGTATTTCTAATTTCTACAGTGCAAGCTTGCAAATTTTAATTAGAATGAAAATGGCAATGCGACGAGTCGAGCAGTGTCTCACGGACTAGAGTGTGGCGAATTAAGAACTCGAAAATGAGTGCGGCTAGCTATGTTTATAACGTGTGCAAGTTAACGTTCGTTACCGTTTTATTTATCCGATTTACATAGAATGTTGATTTATATACATATGCGTGCCTCGTGATTACAGGGCCGGTTACAAGATCACGGTGATCGACAAATCGGAGAAGGACTGGTGGAAAGGCAAGTGTCTCGGTGGCCGTGCCGGTTATTTCCCAAGTGCATACGTTATGCGGGTCGAATCCGGTCAGAGGACTCTTCAGGTAACGCGCAACTTGCAGCTGGCTGATCAAACCCTCCTACGAGATCAGGTATTTGTATGTGTTTTGCATGTGGATGTTAGAAACTCCTCAAAACGATCCGCGAAGTACAGTCGACGGTTCCTTATTCGCTGATTTATTCATTCGCGGATGCATGCAATATTCATACGTGACCACGCGATTCTTTATTCGCGATTGTACTTTGATCATTGCCGCTTTAACCCTTAAGTGGCGCGCAACTTTTGCATATATTCAAAGCGACTTTTCGATTCGTGTACTCTCCCTTATGAAGTTCGAAACTGAAAACGCGCGGCTTTGCATATTTGTAAAGGGCCTTCTCTGCGTGTACTTTTGCTTGGTCAAAAAAGGTAAAAAGGATAAAAAGGGCTTAGGGATAAAAAGAGTTCAAAGAGTCAAAAGAGTTCAAATTAGTAAAGAAGGAATTTTTTAAATGTTCTTTTAGGATTTCTCAAGCAGTCATTATTTATTTAAAAAATACTCAGAATGCTACAAAAAATTGCGCATTTAAAGAACAAGAATGCGAGATGTCATGGACAGTATATAGAACAGCGCTATCTCGCTTTTTCACGGAGTGTGTTTTGTTTCAAAGGCAATTAAAGGCTTGCAGAAGCACTTGTTTAATGAGTCAAAGAGACGGGATTCAATCTTTGCATTCAGCATGTATACTACGCTACACATTGAGTTCGTGTCGTATTTTGTAAAGAATTATAAAAAAATAAAGATGAGCAAATTAAGAGAAAAAAAAATAATGCCACACATAAAAGACACTGGGCACAGGAATTAATATAAGCTTTTCCACTATTTTTGTAGATTTTTTTGTAGACAACGATCCATCTAAAGGAAAGAAATTTTAGTTTTAAAAGGACAATAGAGGAGACATAATAATGGTTGATTACATGAATCATTTTAAAAAGCTGCAGCATGCAAAGCAGATCAAAATAACTAAACTTTTTAAACCAGTTAACAACTGAAATTAATTAAAATTATATATTAAATACGTTCATTATACATATAATATTTCATATTTTATTATTTTAAATAAAATTAATAGTGTTCTCTTGAATTTTTTCTTCAATATAATTTTTTTTAACGTGTATCCCATATACTACCATACATTTAACCATTCCGTGGATTTCGTATTCGCGATAGTTCCTGTCGGGTAACTCTCGCGAATAAGGAGCGTCGACTGTATTCAGATAAAAAGATAACTTGATTGCCAATTTCAATGGTTCAGTTTGTATTGTCTTTTACTCGCATTAATATTTGTTAAAATTTTGTTGTATTTAAAAAAGCAAGAAGGATAATTTTAGTCAAGATATTAGTTGGATAATTTTAGAAGAAAAATTTTAATTAAGAAATTAGTTGGACATGTTACATATTTATTTGCATTACGTTGTTTATTATTTACATTGATTATTTTTAATCAATGAGCTGTAAGATTTTTTTTAAGATTCATTAATCTTTAAATATCTCAATAATTAAGCCTAAAAATTAACTTATACAAAAATCTACATAAAATTTCTATTTCAATCTCTTAAATCACTAAGGACGTATCAATAATAGATAGTAATAGTAAAAAACGTATCATTTTAAACAAAAAAATCTGTTTAGTCTATATTTATAGAAACTCTTGTTTTTTTTAATTCTTAACGTTATCCACAATCTCTATAAAAATTGTATCAGATTTATTCCGTAAATTTGCTTTTTATTTAAAAAATTCCGGTATATGTAATTTCAATGGGAATCTTCTTTTATATCTATTAAATATCTCGTTGTTTCCAAATCCTTAACGTAATCCGCGACTCAATCCTTTCGTTCCGTTACACAATGTACGTAGATCGTGATCCAAGTGGGCGAAGAGGTGGACGGGGTGGCGATGGTGAGATGCGCCGCGGATGTGCGTTCCGCTGATCACACGGGCAAGGAGGGAGACGTTATCTACAAGGAGATCCTCTGTCCCCTCAAGTACCTGCAGGAGGTGTGACAGCAGCCTTATCGTCACCAGATCGTGCGCGGCGGTAGCGCGATCGCTAGCAACGAGCGTCGCCGTTGCGCCGATATGCGCGATCGTTTCTCGGCGCGTCGTCACGTCGCCGAGAAATATTACGATTGTCTGCAGTGCGCCGAGCAGTGTCGTCACGTGGACAACAACAACCCCGGCGGGAACAACAACAATAACTACAGCAACAACAATAACGGCAAGAATGACGTGGGGGCCGTGCCCGTCGGTCATCGGATCCGCGGCAATTATCGTTTGCCCGCTTCGGGCGCGGAACTGTATCTCGACGAGGAGGCGCCGACGTCTCCTGACGAACTCCGGCGATTTCGAAGCGCGAGAAACAGCCTGAGCAAATCCCTGGCGAGGCATCAGTCCGCGCACCTGACACCGGCCAAGAAGAGGTCCTCGTTGGCACGACCGGTTCGCGTCCACGACTCCTTCGTGCAGCCGAGGCGGCCGATGGCCGAGGAGGACGATTATCATCAGGATCCGCAGCGCGATCGGCAGACGAGCTCGTGCAAGAATCCGTGGTGGTGGGAGCGTCGGGATCACCAAGAGCCTAACACGTCGAGCTACACCTATCATCGGGACGCCGAGGACGGTAGCGCCGGTTGGCCTATTCGCCTGCGGCTCGAGCAGATGCTGGAGCTGACGCTGCCGCAGACCAAGCGCAAGAAGAAGAAAAAGAAGAAGAAAAAGACGGCGGCGACGGCGACGGCGACGATGATGCTGATGAAGCAGCAGCAGCGCGCCAGGCACAGCTTCAAGGATACCGAGAGGCTCCTCAAAGTACTCAGCATTAACAATGTGGACCAAGATAATAGGTACAACGTCAAACGATGTTCCGTCATGTAGAGATTAGGGTAAGGGAGAAAAAGAGAAGGGGGAGAGAGAAAAAAAAAGAAAGGAAAGAAATAAAAAAAGCGTAGGAGACACCGTAGGACTCTCTGATATACGCTCGTATCTGGAATCCCGCTTTCGGGCGTTATTCGCGGCCGAATGGAGCGGAGCCGCGAAGATCGAAGCTTCGAGTCTGCTTTCGTTTACTCAATAATTTTCGGTAAGTTTTATTTTTTTTATTTAAATTCTCTGCTTCAGAGTTAGAACGCGGGGAGAGAAACGAGAAGTCGCAGCGCGACGGAAAATCTCCCGCGTGCATTTATCTTCGTTTCTTTAATCACTTACGTACGAAAATTGTCTGAAAGTTTTATTTGTACTCGTGTTGTTTCGATTTTATTTTTATGTCTTGGGCAATAAGTCACTTTTGTAATAACACTTGTACTAGATGTCGCTAATCGAAAGGGATCTAGAAATATGGATTCATTTTTGTTTCCTTATTTTTGTAATAATTTTGCAATTTGTTTCAATGGCGCCGTTTTCAGTGCCATTAGGGACGAGTAGTTAATAACGAGAAAAATGTCACCGTTACGCGACGGTCGTTTCCGAAGCGTCATTTTTCGATAACCATCGCGGCCTCGATAACGCGCAAAGCACTTAGATACAGAACCGTTTCCATTTTGTTCCTCCCCAGCCCTTTTCTCAGTTTAAGAGATAGAGATTACCTCCTCCTAGCCGCGTATCCGATCCGCTACTCCGGCACCTCGAAATCCAATAGCTCTTGATTGCTTTGATCGGACATTTTTACTTTTATAGGACGAAGTGGTCAGTGTCGCGACCCTCCCAAAAATGAAAAAGCTTAGCAACGAACCTTTATCCATTATTATCGTGTTGTAGTGTGAGGAATGTAGCGTCGTCGCTTGGTTCAAAAGTCGAAATCCACTTATTTATCTCCGTGGCAAGTATATATACGATCGCGCGGAGTTAATTAATCACTCGTACCTGCATCCACGCTAAAGCGAACCAAAAAATTAGCGAGGAAGCGCGAGGAAGAAAGAGAGAAAGTAACAAAAAAACCAATTTCATTCCACTAAACTGCCTGGGATCATCGCGGACGCTAAATCGCGAGCTCCTCTTGCGCGACAGCACCACTCCGAATTATTTTTTATATCGAGGAACATATACCGACGGTATATCATGTCGGGCGCGAAAATTATTCACGGCGGCGTTTGCGAATCCGCTTGTTCGCGATTGATGGAGCGAGCGGATGAAAGAAGTATATCACGCGTACGATGTAGAAAATAGTAGTTTCGAGAAAATGAAATTCCAATAGAAAAATTTATGCTTAGTTTTAAATTTGAAATATTTTAACTTATTGTGTTTTCTCTTTAAAGCTGGCGTTACTAATTATTATTAATTTCGTAACTTGACATGTATAATGAGCCGTTCGCTTTACCTTTAACTTCAGATGATATCATTACGTTATTAAAATAATTACGAATTAATGATATACTTATAAATAACGGTTTACATTTGTGGGAATGAATAAGATTTCGTGATATACCTCCTACGTTCGCTTAGCTCTTCGTGTTGTCTCGTTAACAGCGATCGTCCAGAAAAAGAGAGCAGCAAGTATCTATATACAAACAACGGATGTACAATGTCGTAATCCAAGTGCCATAATTGCGTCGCGGCAGCATTAAAGCCTATTATAAAACCTAAGCATTTGAATGAACGTTCCAGTATTAAGTAACATAACAAACAAGGTGTGTGATTTGACGTAATTCGTGTGACGCGATGATTCGAGATACGCACTCCCCCTCGTCGTGTCGTAGGCAACCCACATTGCATATAAATAAATAGATAAAGAGCGAACCCTTTTCCTGTCCGCGAACGGGAACGTCACGAGGGAGAAGAGTCGGTTCGCGTGAGATGACTGCGCGCTAAAGTCGTATGATTAATAGCGATAAAAGTGAGTACGGTGCAAATCTTGATCGGATCTTATAAATTTTGCAATCGCCAAGGCAGCCAACTGTGTTTTTTCAACACTCATATTTCAATTCATTTCTGTCGTTAATTTGCATTCGTAAGCGTACGCAAAGAAACAACGTCGAATCCTGCGCCACGTTTAATCCTTAAATGCCACACCTCTCAAGAATCTCGTAAATGACATGAGGGGTCTAAAAGACCCCAGCATGAAAAATGTCTCCTTACTCATTGATTTTTTTATCTTTAGTTATGAAAAATTTTTTCAATGTTGTTCAAGGTCTAGAGAATAAAATGCTTATATTATTAAAATTTCAATTTCAACATAGTATAAAAAATTAAGTAAACTGAGTACTGCTAAGTGTACACACTGGTAGGTCAATCACTCAACTATCATCAAAGGGAGCATGAACTCCATTTTTGGCGGGAACATTTGAAAATATATCATTGTAAAGGGTCTGGGGTCCGCTGGACAGCGGGTGGCATTTAACGGGTTAAGACGCGCGCGTCTAAAGTGCATTAACGGGGGACTCCGTCGTGGGTTTTAACACGCGTGGACTTGCGAATCGAAGGCGAGATAATCGTAGACCTATAGAGATATAGAGAGCGGGATTAGGCGAGTATCGTTTCGTTGTATGTTATATATTGTAATGTATTGTCACGAGTGCCCTTCCTTCGTTAACGTAACTGTAACGTCTATCGAATTATCAACGTATAGCGTAGAGACGTAAAGCTGTTTACAAGGCTACCACTCCCAGTATTTTGTAAAGATATATACGTATTACAAGTTTTACGATTACGGGATTACGATCCATCATCGCACGGCGTTCAAGCACGAACGATCGAGACGCGCGATCGCGTACGTATCGCGCGGCGAGCCGAACAAATCGCTCGATAATCTGATCAGATTTACCAGCGACTCACTGTGTGCGTGTCTTTTTTTTCCCTCGTTTTGGATTCACTGTGCCGAGATAGGAGAGAGGAGGTTTGGACTCGAACCGTCGTGAGAATGGCTGCGGATTATTAACTGTGTCCGGTTTGACGTAATCCTCGATGTTGGATATGTTAACGAGTCTATAGTTGCAGGAGAACCTTTGTTATACACCCGTGCAAATGTATCGTTTGGCCGAAAAAATAGACTGCACGAAAAAAATATATTATCTATATAAAAAAATATATGTATCATACATGAATGTTTTTTTTCTCTCGCCGTGCGGCTTCCAGTTTCTCTCATTTTTCTATCCTTTGTCCTTTTCCAGGATCAGCGTCTTCGTCACTTCTTATCTCTCGGAGAACATACAAGTTAAATCAAATCAACAGCAACTTATCTTGTACAAATCAGGTGATAATGTAAAAAGTTGTTTTTATTTTACAGGAAATATTATTTTTAACGCGCAGGTAACAACTGAATTCTTATGAAATATAATTTTTGATGCTCCTGTTCTTTATGAGACGAGCTCGTCCCTCGAAAATAATGGGGGGATTAAGATCAAACTACTTGAATAATAAAGCAGCGATATGTTTTTTATTATCCTCACGTACAATACACCCGAAGCGCCAGCGTAACGATCCTCATTAAAATTCTCTCATTAAAAATTCTCTCGTTAAAAGTCTCGATAACTCTCGCACGTCGGGCAATACATATATAAACACGACCACCGTATTCACGAATCGCGGTCAGGCATCCGAAAGCTTCCTTCGGTCGGGTATCGTTATGGACTTCCGAGATTTCGATTCCGATTACCGTCCGAGATCGAATTCTCCGCTCCGTCTTTACAGCTTGTACTTAGCTCCCCTGACGATCGGGTACTTGTCGCCGGTGCAAACGCCCCGGAAATCGTCCAGCGACAGATCGACGATCGCCACGCCGCCGAGACCCTTGGACTTGACGAACGTGGCCTTGTTGCCGGCGGTGTCCGGATCCTCGTAGCCCGCCCAGATCCCCTCGGCACCGGTCTCACCGTTGTAAGCCTGATAGGCGTAGCTGCCGTACTTCTTGGACGGGTCGCCGACACGTCGCAGCCGTCCCGCCGCGTGCTCGGTCAGCCTGGAGCACATCTCGGCGTAGGACAGCAGCCCCGGCTCGTTGGTGTTGGGCCCGGGTGCGCCCGGACCGTCGGTCACGATCGGCGGCACGCCGGAAATCTGGCTGTCGGACGTCAGTTTCCACGTGCGAGCGTACGTGGGAATGCCGACGACGATCTTGCTGCCGGGAGTTCCGTTCTCCAACCAGTACCTGCGGGGTTTTTGCTCTTGTTATTCCGATGTTATTCTTATCGGGCTGTAAAAAGCGTTGTGTGCGTTGTGCGAAAAGTCCTCGCTTTTAACGAGACAAAGGGAGCGTACCGAGGCACCCAGTATAAAAAGAAACATTTACATAAACGTAAATGTGACATAATTGTTTGACATAATTGTTTAGCTTCTGGAATATTTATAAATGTTAATGAACAAATATTAAGCAGTATAATCGATCCGATAAAAGAGATGAATTATGCATCGTAATTTATAAACTTACGAATAATGAATTAAGCGTGGGAGAAAGTAGAATTCAATATGAAAATTCAACATAGAAAAATCAATGAAGTTAAAAAAATAGGATTGCGTGGTAAATTCGTTAAGCGGAGTAAATTTGCTGCGTTTTAAAATAATAAGTGCGTTGAGGGGGGAAAAGGTATGTTTACCTTGCCACAGCATCAATATTGTCATCTCCCTCGCGTCCGTAACTGCCATAAATTGATCACGTTATATATGTTAAACTACATTTTGTTGACGATACGGAAAAATAATGCATAGGAACGCGGAAAGAAGCAGGCTTTACCGTGTCGCAACGTCGACATTGTCTTCCGCCACGCGTCCGTAACTGGCGTAAATTGGCGCTGGGAAGTCGGCCTCCTTCGCGCTGCGTTCTGGTGTTTTCTGATCGAAAGCGAAAAGATGCACGGCTTCGATGTTGGGCGCCAACAATCTGGCGTCGTAGTAGACTAAAAAAAAATGTATAATTGCATATTAAACATTTATTAAAAAAAACAATTTACATACAATTGTAGTAACATTATGACTATAAACAATTATTGTTAATATACGATTACTGATTTTGCCCGCGTAAGATACTAACCGGTAGAGTTAACGTGAGGCAACACCGTGATGGTCAGAGCCTTGAATCTCGGTCTGAGTTGCGACTTGAGGTCGCGCACCAAGATTGTGAAACCGTCGCGGTGTTCCTGCTCCTTGTCGTCCTTGAATTTCCCGTAGCCGAGTTTCTTCTTGAGACCATGCCAGATGGATCCAAGAGTGCTGCGCTGCTTCTTGGGCTTGACCGGTGGGAACTGCCACGCCAGATCGATTCCGTCGAAATCGTAGTCGTTCAGCAGCCGATTGACGGAATTGATAAACCTCGTTCTGCCTTCCGCAGTCTCGGTCTATCGATCCCAAAAATTTCCATCATTCTGCTTAATTCTTTATTTAATCGCTTGCCGATTATGGCAATTTTTAATTTTATTTTGTTCCTGAATCTTCAGATCGCTTATTGTCAGATGTAAAAGATTTTGTTTCAACACTTTTTCATTAAATATGGAAAATTGTCACGCGAAACAATAAGATCGTAATACTGATATATTGTTACTCACCAACACGAGGTACTTATGCTCCTCGTCGTAAGGATCGGAGTTTCCTCCGACGCTCAGGTAAATCTTCAGATCGGGAAACTGTCGTTTCAGCTGCGTGGCGAGTCTATAATAGGAATAACCCGATCCGGTATCTAAGCTCGGCGAGCCGGGAACAATCTCAAAGTCGGAATTTATGTGAGCGTATCCGTAAATAAGGTGAGTACAAAGAGATAAAGCGGGTCTGACATCCTCAATTTGGAACTTTGCTGGACCTTCGAAAACGAAAAAAGTTTTATAAATATAAATATATCAATAAATAATTTAACTGAAAAATTAAAGGTTAAAAACGTAAACAAAATCACATTTAGAGAATTTAGAATCGCATTTTTAATTTAAGACATTATATCGACTTCCAATTTTGAATTGCCACATGAAATGTCTATGTTAGATTTACACTGCTGTTCGCGATATGTTTGACTTTCATGTCTATCGCAGCACAAACACAAGTGCCGGCGAACTCTTCAATAAATACAAGCCGGAGAGAAGTTTTGATGTTGCTGGTTTTTTAGATATTTTAATAACAGGAAATATTATATAGAAATGATCGAAAAAGGATTTTAACGTAGTTTTCCTATAATTATTTTAATTTTTTAAAGTTAGGTATATAAAATAACAATGATAATATTTAACGATGATATGTGCACATCAATTACAATTTTAATAAAACCCGAATTCATGAAAATTATATTTAACTTTTGCTATTGTGCCACCTAAAATTTGAAAAAGGGCAAATCAATTATCTTTCCTCAAACGATTCCCTTTAAACAATTAACTTTTGTGAATCGATGATAAAAAGTTATATTTAATTACGTTATTTAAAAGAGAATAATACGCGTTTTATTTTTTATTATTCTCGTATAATAAAATTAGAAAACGTTATACACCAAATTTCTTATATAAAGAGATTTCACACGCTCGATAACTTCTAATTTCCAAGAAGCAATTGTCGAGGAAATCGTTTTTCTTTAATCTAATCCACAGGATCATGAATATTCTTGAAATAGACTCCATACGTCGCAAAAGTATGAGTAATATAACTGGCCTCACCTTGCCTCTCGTAAGCGGTACTGTTCCAATAACAAACCACTTTGTTGTGCTCGTTAGGATCTACACCGAAAACCGCCTGGATACACAGCACCGCGAAAACGGTGAAAAGTAATGTCTTCATCCTCGCTGTCTAGAATCGTTAATATTCCGTAATTAATCCAATCGATCGAACGAATACTAAATCGACATTGGTTTACATCGGCACGATAGTAATATGTGATAACACTTCACCCGTGCAATTTTTTCGAAACGAAAGCGAGCCGAAATAATTTATTACCTAAAAGTGGCACTATATTATATGATCACAATTATAGTTTAACAAAGAAATAATACAGAAAATTGAACGATTTTTGAACAATAATACGATTGACATATCGAAGAATTTTTCTTATTCTTTTTTATATGTTTAATTCTTCATTACTTTATTTTATCTCTTCAAACGATGATTTAGCAGTCTTTCTATTTTTAATCTTTGACGTAATAATCGTTTCGTAACATTTCGCGCGTTTATTTGATACTAGATCGTGTTTTTAAAAATTTTAATATGCTTTTTTTCTGTATTTTATATTTAATTATTCCAAATATTCTCTACTCACGTCTTGCCTTCAGTAACGAAAGGAGCACACTGGCGCGCGCTTGCCGCTTGTCAGGGACTTTGAAACCTCGATCCGATCTTCGGTTTGAGTAGTGGGGCCTAGGCGATATTACGTCAGTCCCGTGATCGTTCATAAGCGAGTTTCGTCGTTGTATTAGTACATATATGTATATACAAGGTGGTCCACGTGCAGTGGATTTCTTTAGAAATTATGAAGGACGTCCACATCCATTTTTAAAACTTTTAATATTATTTTTAGAATTTCGACACATTTAAGAAAATTCTGATTTTTCCCCAAAAAAACGATCTAGAGTTTCTAATACATTTCGAGAGTAATTCTGGCAATTAACAATCGAACGATAGAAGCAAGAATGAAAAAGTTGCGAAGTTTCTTTTAGTCCTTGGAAAAAAATTTCCCAAAATTTTCACGAATCACGAACATTTTTCAAGAGTCTGGCTTTTGTGTGTGCGTGGATCACCTTGTATACAATATGCCGTGTATCTTCAACAGCGAGGTGTGCTCCACGAGAATTCAGATGAACGGTCGAAACTCACGCACACACCAAGCCTCCAAGGTCGAAGGTTGCCGAGTGAAACAGTATCGCTAAGAGAGACGAGCCGACGAGTAAACGAACGGAGCTATATCGACATTATCTGTGTTGTTAGTAATTATCGCGTATTTCTCGTAAATCAAACGATAGCCAGGAAATTAGCGCAGGATTTATCAACGTGGCTGTTTTCGGGAACGTGACATCTGATACTCCGCTTTTCTTTGCCGCATTTCTCGTATAGAACTTATGAATAAATGTATGGAAATTTTCATTAAATTCTGATATATTCGACAAAAAGGGAGCAACAGATATTTACCTTATATACCTTTGCCCTCCGAGAAGTATTGAATTTTGAGGACGAGGCTTCATCCCTTATACAGAAGGCTTTAAAGGATCGATCGTCGAAGCATACATAAATGATTCGCGGTGGTTTCCCGGTTTTATTCCGAGACACTTTGTGCATAAAATTCGCGCATTTACATCGACGAGCATTCTCCGATTTGCAAATAATATTAACGCAACTCGGTTAAAATAAAACCTGTGCGGTCGGCTAAAATCACACGTTACAAATGTATTCCGCGATACAAAATCATTCTTGCGGAAAGTCGGTGAATCATGAAATATCGACGCAAATTCATTCGATGAAGTTACGTAAATTCCTAATCTTTAAATTCGGGGGGAGCGACGTTATAACAGTTACACTTCTCATATTATGGTTATAATAATAAGCAATGTAATTATATTACATTTTTATTAAATTATGTGATGTTAATGATTACATCAATTACATTCACGTTGCATTTCTTCCTAATTTGGCCGTATCTCGCCTATTCATTTTAGCGCATGCATGTTTTACGCCTCGTTTTTATGAACCTCCAAATTTCGAATGTCTTACGTATAATTCATAATTTTATGAAATAAATTAATTCCCGTCAAATTGCTCTCAATTTGCCTATTTTTTTAACACGTAATGGTGACTCAATGCGGTCATGCAACCTTGCACGAAGGTCGCTGGTACGTGAGCTCTTCTAATCTATGAGAAGACTCATAAGAGGATAATTGAAAACAACCACTTAGCACATTCGTAGACACGCTGACGTGAGCATCTCGTCTAAGCACTGCAACGTGACTACCTGCGACGTCTCCAAAACCACAGCAATGCTACTCGTGTGGCGAATCTTGTCGAAATAATCCTCCGCGATCGAAAGTCTTCGATATATCCTATTAATTACATTGTAATTCTCTCCTCGTTGTAATTCATTGCAATTCAATCCTCTCGCGAATAATAAAGCGCAAATGTATTATAATTTGACATCAAATGCATGGTTCTTTTACTTTGATATTAAATATCTTTCTTCCTTATGATAAAACAATTTAAGTGGAAAAAAAGAAATGTTTTCGTTTTCTTAATTTGATGTATTTAAATTTAAAATCGTAAAATGTACAAAATTTTATTTATAATGTATATCCGATAATATTTATTATAACATAATTTTTTTTTCGTAAATTTGTAATTATCAGAAACTAGACATTTTTATGAGAGATATATAATTTTCAAATAAAACCAAATCCCAAAAGTACCAGATAATTTTTCAATCAGACGGTTACGAAATAATTGAAACGTTAATGCAAACTTCTCTTAGGTATTCATTGGATTCGTTGGGCAACAACGCGAGAGCGCTAGGCGAGCGAAACTACTGCAGAACATTTGATAGCCAGGGGAAATTATCGAGTTAAAAAAGATTAAAATGATGATCGTGCACGCACAAATCTAGAGTGTGGTGTTTGCGTTCTCGATTCCGCTGCAAGAACTTGTCTGAGGCACGGTTCACCGAGAACAAGGTCCGCGACGATAACCCGGGCAAAAGATTACTAAATAAATAAACTGTTTCTCTTATATTCCGAGCGAGAAACGTGGAAACTATGTGTTGAAAGTACTTTCAACACACATGAACAATTTTTCTAGATGTTATACGAATACGGATACAAGAAGCGGGGCGATGAAAAGTGCAGCGACAGAGTATTTTCATGCTTTTAATATTGCATAACAAAGTGGAAGGAATGAAGAATACAATGCTTGTTTGCATTTATTTATAAATTGCGGACATTGTTCTGTAACTTCATCAAATGAGAGAAAAGATGTCACGAACTATTTTAGAAATAAATATGTTTCCTAGAGAGAAAAACCGAAAAAAATTTATCAGGAAAGCTAGATAAGAAATTATGGTATGTACTCGTTAGAAATATTAATCAGAGTATATAATACCTAAAATTAAAACAAACTATAAATTGAAGTTTTCGATTATATTTATCGTTCTTCGATTACGAGAAGTAGAATCTCTATAAAATAATGTATTTAATAAAGACTCAAAATAATAAAGATCTCTGATAGATTTGATTACATTTTTACGGGAATTGTTCCAACTGCAAAAACGATGGTTTTTCACATAGCAGGCAAAAGAAAAAAGTCTTGTACATTATTGATATATATGTAGATCAATTCTGAGAACCGACAGAGTTGTAAGATGCTGTTGCTTATGTAATACGTATGCGAGTCATAAATAACCAGCAAATGACATTTAACATGATATATTTATGCTATGCTCTGAGATAAATACGTACGTAAAAAGATTCTTTTCAAATGATAAAACGTCATCGAGTAACTAAATTTTTTTTTGTACAAAATGTTTTACTCCTCGTTCATTATTTTTTTAGCGTTATTATTCTTTTATCAATCTGAGATCGATTTTTCCAATTTAGTGAAAGCGTTAAAAGAGATTTATCGAGACCATTTATCGCTGCCCTCTCCAATTTTTAATACTGTATATTTGAGATTAAATCAGAATTAAATTATTAAAATAAACTTCTAAAAATAGCTGAAGAATGTAATCTTGTTATTTCCATGTAATCCTCTAGGGTTTAATTCACGAAAAATATTCTTTTCTTAATTCTTTATAATCTAACAATTATTGGAATCTTAATACTTTTCGCTAACAAGGAAAAATCGACTTCAAACTGAGTATATTAAAAGAGACACACTCTGTGCATCTAAATTTTATTTTTATGCGTATTTATACTTATTAATTTTCAAAATTAAGATCATTTTGATTCACGCATTTTTCGCAAAGTATTTTCAAAAAAACTTCAAAAAAGAGGTTTTCATCAGCAATCGCCAACAGACGACGAAATAACGCTTATTCGATCCAGAAGTAATAATACCTTCGCGTTTCTAACCAAAAGCTGATTTCGACTCGGACCATGAAAAAGTAAACGCGCACGTTTCGTCGACATCGGAAATGTACGTGACTATGTTCAAATCATTAATAATTCAATCTTGAGTTATCGATTCAGCTGATAACCCATTATTATTATATTGCTCGAAGCGAATCTTAATTTATTTCTAAAAGCAGCAGGTTTGCTGGGAAGTTATTGATTTGCGGGAAATTCTCTAAAAAGATGGAGAAGTCTGTTTTTCAGACGTTTTTATTACGAAAAGAACGTTATGTACATTTATCGTCTCTCTGTATATGTGTATGTATATATGTATATATATAATGTATAACTAAAAATATAGAACTATAACAAAACATACTACGCTCATCATGGCCTCTTTAACTAATATAATAATTCTTTCGCGGTTAAGTTTTCAACGCTTAATTTGATCAGTTAAGTCAAAACTCTTCAGATTTTCGGCAAGAACAAAATAAATAAAATGTAAATATTCTTCTATCGATCGCTGTTATTACGACGATTGCAGCAAATGTTAACTTGACAATACATCGATTTGTCGGTATATAAACATCTACCGTATATATAATGATATGTTTATATACCAATTCGACAATATGTCTATTTTTAATTTCACTTAAAACAGATGGGCATAATTTGCGATCGATAGCGACAGCAGACATCGATAAATGGATATACAAGATTAAAATAATTCAACTAATGTAAATTGTTTTAACGAAGCTGATAAAATCGGTTGTTGATGTGCCATTGTCGCCGTGATAATGGTACTACAAAAGGTTTAGATTGCAACAGTAGGAGTAACTTTATACTATATAAAAACTCTGTTACGATGTGTCGTGATGTACTAAGTCATTTATAAGTAAAATTTCTTTAACATGGCCAGATAATTTTATGTAATTACTTAAATTACTCTCTTTTTGCATTTATACATTTTACATTTATACAAATAACATAAACGCTGATGTTATCACACGTAAATCACATTTAAGTTTTCATACGTAACTCATAAATTATTATTTAATCGATATTAAAAGAAGTAATTCGAGATTAGCACCCCTTCATAATTCACGATAACATATTTTTATTATTGTAACGCAAATTAATCTTAATGTGTGAATACTAAATGGTTTCCGAGGTATTTTTACCTCGTACGCGTTACTACGTTATAAAGTTAATTCTGCTGGTGCAATCCAAATCTAAATTAACACATTTGTAACAAAGTCACGCGAGTGTCTCAAATAATAAACGCGATTAAGTCACTCGACTCGTGCACGGTAGATCTTAATCTAGAAAAATACAGTCTATCTTTTTTCTTCTTCTTCGAAATGCGTCACACTAGTTTATTCTGAACCTTCTGAAATTACCCAGAACCGCGCCTAAGTCTTCGTCGAACGCTTAGATGCGCTTGACGATATTTGTACCGTGTATATACAATCATATATCGATACTTAGATTAAAATCTTGTACAAGAGTTTTCGTACGAAAGGTAAAGATGAATCGAATCCCTGCTAGTTCCTCGTGAGACGTCACACATCGAATGATTCGTACAGATTATAATACACAATAAGTATTCTTCGCTGATTAAACCCGAACGATCGTGAATATCGGTCAGGTCAGGTCAGATCGGGTCAGGTCGTTTGACTATTTTTCAGCCGACTTCCTTCTTGTACCGCTCAGTCAGCGCGTCCCGTTAAAAAACATTTGAACGACGACGCTGATTTTATTCCCGCTCTTTCCTCGCTTCAACTTATGCGGATATTCAAACATCGTCGCCTTCGTCTGAAATTCAGATTCGAGAATAATTTTGCGATCGCGACATCAATTGCGTTGTCGGATTGATTCGATCGTTCTCAAGTTACCTTCCCCCTCGTCCTCGCCCTCCGCCAGATGAATATCGTTCTTTTGCTGCTCCTTGTCGTAATCGCCGTCGTACTGATCGTCACCACCATTAGCTTGCCCGTCATCCAATCTAAAACCAAAGGATATAATATGATACATTCATTGTAATTGAATAGCTTAGAGAGGAAAATTTTAAAAGATAAAAAATCACTTATATATAATGAAGTTATGTAATCTAAATATTTTATGCGTACTAATAATAAGCATGCTGTTTATTTACACATTATTCAATCGCGATAAAAATACCGGAGCTCACCCAGGAACTCGATTGAGTTCTTCGCCGACCTCCTGTACCCCAGGTCCCACCCTCAACCAAGCGTCTTTCGCTCTCCTCTCGACCTGCTCGCCAACGTGTCGCGCGGGAGGATTTGCAACAAACGGTGGGTCCAGATTGCCAGGTTCGACTATCGGTTCCTTCTCCTCTTTGTCATCCGCCGCGTTCGCCGGGGCGAGTTTCGGCGGCGGTGGCTGCAAATTGTGAACCGCCGCCGCGTCCTCCCGCTTTCGGATCTCTTCCTCGCGCTTCTCCTTATCCGCGTCGTCGTTCTGCTCGATCATTTCCGGTATTGGCAATACGCCGACCGGCACCTTGACTTTCGACAGCGGTCTGGCTGGTAGCGGCGCGGGCTTGTCGACGACAGACGGCGATACCAGATTGGCGTTGCTCGCTACAGTGGTATTCTCCGCTTTTCGTGAACTCGCCACGCTCTGAAAAAAATTGTTTACACCATTACACACGGTACAATGCAGTTGTTCGACGGGCGCAGGCGGAAACCGTTGATGTTGTGACGTCTTACTTATTCAATCTTTGCGATTATATAATGTTACGGTAGAACCGGTTATAGCGGCAATTGTCATTTCTCGAAATACGCTAGAAATTACGAAACTACGATATTTTTCATCTTCCATTCCATCCTGACATTATGCATCGATAAATCATTGACAATCTCGCTATATAAATCCTCCACACTGTAGTGTTGCGTGAAAAGTTTATTAACATCAAATAAATAATTAGCATTAAATAAATAATTTGTCTAATAATGATAAACCACAAAAAAAGTTGTAAATGCAGTGCACGACACAGCAATTCTATGTATCGAGCTAACTACAGTTGGAAGTTATATTATTTAGCAATCCAAAGAGCAGAAAAGCTACACTATATAAATAAAAACAAGCTTTTTTTACAGTTCGACAAATTTTCAAGCATTTATTTAGCGCGGCTAAAGGCAATAGTCTTGAACAACATAAATTAATTAGCGGCGATACAGTAAAAGCGCGATGCAGAAGCTGATAATAGTTACATAGGTCGTTACGAGGTTGCTAATAAAAATGCAAGCGAATAAACGTAATAACAATTTATTAATGCATCGTAGAACACAGATTTACAGGCACATTCAGTACGGCTCTCGAGCCATTTTATTACACGTATACATGAACAGGTTTTTTATTTCCAATAATGAAAGAGCGAGGTAAAGAAGATAAGAGATCGGTCGAAAAGATTATATACACGAATAGAATCTTTTTAAGTAGTAATTTATTTAAATGAATAATATTTATTTAATATATGTATTTAATTTAATAAAATCTCTGTAAATATTCTTCTAGTAGGTATTCTTTAAACACCCAACATTTATTAGATTATGTAACGATAAAAATATCTATAAAACTGTGCAAACAGTACAATAGTCAATAGAACGTCTAAATACACGTCTATAAGATTATGACAACATTTTTGTTTGAGTAACTTTTGGGGAGATTTTTTAATAAAATACCTAATAAAAATATTTTAAGGCATAATGACATTTACTGTTAGAGAATTTTACGAGAACTTCCATATACGATTCGGAATTTGATCAGTGCATGTATAATGTTAACAGCTTCCGCATTGATAATAATGTAATAATACGCGAACTCTGTGTCAGCGTATATATATATATATATATATATTTTTTTTTGTATATATATATATATAAAATAATAAACGATAGGAACGGTCTGCTATTGTAATAAATAATATATAAACGTTGTTAATAATAGGCAATATTACTATATATTAAATATCACTTGCGACTAAAACAATTTAACCCCTTGACTGCAGATGACAAAAATTCTCGTCATTTGGACTTTGCGTTCAGTGCCACGAAAATGCATTTCTCTTCATGAAATTTTTGTTATATTACAAGTGTGATTTTATCATTGAAGCAAAGTGTAACTAGATTTTTGGGTACGCTGAATCGATTTTTGAGTCCGATTTGTAAAATGTTGCTTCGGAAAAAATGGCTGTCAAGAAAATAAAAATTATCGAATATTCTCATTAGATTTTGTTATATCAAGTTTTACAATGAACCAATGACTAATACAAGGTACATTTAGGAATTTTTGAGTATGCTGAACATAATTTTGAAGTCATACTTGAAAAAAATGTTTAAACAGTTTTATGACAAAAGTTGTCATAAAAGTTTATGACAAATTTTTTGTTTAATTTGACCTGAAATTCGTCAACACCATCAGCCCCTTATATAAACTTTCATTAATTTTCGAGAATCTTTTGCTTTTGGTATTTAGGATTACTTGAAAATGGTGTGGCACTCAAGGAGTTAAAACCGCTGAAAAATTACAGATTTCATTCGTTAACAATACATCAAACGTATTTTTCAGAAATTATGGAATAGTAATCAAGCAAATAGATAACTTTTTTCGTTTCTTTATTACGCATTGTTAGTTAGAATGATTCTTCTTGCAAATTATTGTACACTGCAAAAATTATATATGTAATAATTTACAAGAAAAATTATTTTAACCATAAGTAATAAATATTTAAAGAAAAAGAATAATGAGATAACTCGACAAGTAATTTTGCTTCATTACATGCATATAAAACTATGCGCATAAATAATACTACATATATTATTTTTTTCTCAAGCTTAGCACAAATTTTGCGTGTAATATAAAGCAATACTAGAGAAAGATTACAATAAAAAAATTTTTTTTCGAGAAGATACGAATACAAAAAAAGAGAAAACTATTCTAACTCTATATTTTGACGATAACACTAATATTCACCCCAAAAGCATACAGAACTGTTAGAGAAAAAGCAATTAGTCATAAAATATAAATATTTGTTTGTTACCAATGTTTTGTTATTTAAAAAATAAAATAGTAACTTTGATTTAAACAACTAATTAGATCTTTCCTACCAATCCGTGCATAATTGCGTAAAAAATATTTTATTAATAAACAATGAAGTAATCATTCATTAGTAATATAACAATTGGATAATTTGTGGTTTACTTTATTAATAAAATAATTATCATCAACAATCATAATTTATTAATAAAGATAATTTCTATACATAATTGCGACATCGCAAAAAATCTTTTACGCAACTCACGTATTAAAACTCAAAGAATTTAACTCAAATTATACGACCGTTCCCGACAAGTTAAAAATAGTCCGACCACAAACACGTAACAATGAGTTAAATGCAAAGCTTAACGAATTCCGCTATGGGGTACATCACGATTGAGAATCCCATCTACTCTTTCCTGCAGATTCTGCAGTTCGTCAGCCTCTACATGAGCTTTGACACCGGTTGATCGACCAGACGCTACCGTGGACGCTCGCTCGACGCCAGGTTGTGCCAACGGTTGCTCGGCTTGCGAACCCGGCACCGCCGAAGCGTTATCATTCGAACTGTTGTCGTCTCGATTCAGCGGCGGCGACATTACCTGTTTTCTTTGCTCTTCTTCAAGGCCATTCTTCTCATCGTCCATAACGTTTGGACGCTCGACAACGTCTTTCTGTTGCTTTTGCTGTAAGTCGTTAGCCGAGGGTTCGCGCTGCTCGCCGATCTCTTTCACTTCGCCCGGGCCAGCTGGAACGATGTTGCCATTCTGCTGAACGAACCTAATATCGTTGGCCGGCTCGTTGGCATCGTCGTTTAACGTCTTTTCCACCGAAGGAGTCGCTCCTCCGACTGCGCGACGATCATGAGACACGTATGGTGGCTGCGGCGCACTTACCTGTTGCTGTTGCTGCTGTGGCGCCGGAATCGGTTGCGAATCTTCTTTCTGTAACGCCGATTGCGACACCGACGCTCGTGGAGTCACCAAAACTGAACTAGGAGATGTACTTCTAGCATAGAATTTCTGAAATCCATATAAGAACAATCACGTGTGTTTATATAACTGTCTCGATTCTTCTCTTGCAATTTTGAATACTTAAAAGAAAATATAAATCACTACTAGCTTGGCAAATAAGCATACATATGTTTGTTTTCTAATAAGATGCAATTTATCCCATATATAAAATATAACTATTAAGTGCCTTATTTTTATAATTGACGCTAATATTAAATTATGTTGCTTTTAGGAAACGAGTGACGTACCTTGGCGCTCTCCAATTCGCGTCTGAGCTGGAAGATCTCCTTCCTAAGATGGTCGACGGTACTACCGGTATTGTCCCTATTTTGCATCAGCTCGTTGTACTTTTCTTGCAGCCTGGTCTTCTCGTCATCTGTTTCCAGGTACTTGGTTTTCAAGTGCTCCAGAGCCTTAAATTTGTCCTCCTGAGCCTGCCGGATGCGAGCGCGTAAGTCCTGCAGCGTCGATTCTAGCCTATTGGTCTCGTCCAACGCCTGCTTCTCGCGCTTCTTGCACTCCTCCTGCAAGTCCCGATGCTCCGTCTGCAGGAGCCTGTAGGTCTGCTGAAGCGAATTAAACCTCTGCATCGCCTCTATACTGTCCTTGTCGCGCAGAGACTTCTCCCGCGACGCGCGTTGCTGCAACTCCTGCTTCACCGCGGCGTTCGAGCTCTTCTCCTCGGCCAAGGACTTCTCCAGCCGTACTTTGTACTCAAATATTACTGAAAAGATCGTATATTATCACGTTACCGATAAGTCCAGGTGTGAGTGGCTAAATCAGAAGGAGTTTAATTGCTTAATGTAATCCGCAATTAACAAATTTATAAAAATGGAATACGAATATGTAATTCATTGTAAATTTAAAATCTGCGTATTAAGATCTTATTTCCCGCAACAAATCCTCCACTCTGGAATAGGAGTAGTTTAAAATCCTGGGGTATTTATCGTTATTCAATATCTTCTAGCAGTTTAAATATTAACACAATTCGATTTCGACTTCAATCTTCGACAGCATTTAGTTATTTACGTCCTACGTATGTATTGAGCTTACCTTGTAGTTGAGCAGCGAGAGATTCTTGCTGATGCAGGCATTGCACTTGCATTTCTTGAAGCCTGGTCATCTCCGAGATGGTGTTGCGATACACGATCATTGTCAGGACAACCACCACTGCGCAGCCCCCGTACAAAGCCAGGCGGCCACCACGGCCTCTGCCAAGCCGCGAACCGGTCATCACTGTCGACAGGAAAAAGTTCGTTATAACGTTATCTATTATGAAAACAAGGTTGGTGCATTGACGAGCGGAATCATATCAGTGCAATCACAGAATCATACACGCGTGTACTTGGCGTGATATAAATATGTATAACGTAACGAGATACGAGTACTCCCTCGCATTGTCGCCGCTATCCATAAAAAACGTGTTTAGCGGCTTTAAATCGTGCGGTTAAATTCTGCCGGACTTATCCTATCATTGTAATTACGGTAATGCATGACTTCTAATTTCTAGCGCAAGTTCGATACGTCTTATCGTCGAAGTTAGCCAACAACTAACAAAAATCCGTCAACAGACGCAAGAATAAAAAACATCTTCAAGGTAACTGTCAACGAGACAAACCAAAATATCAGGTAGAGAGGGTACGTGTCTATTTGCTTGAATATAATTAAAGCTACGTGCATGCACTTCGTTATTGTTCGGCGTTTAATTATAATTATTGTTTGTATTCTACAATTTTATCAGAGAAATATCAAATATTGTTTACACGCTTTGACGATTTGCCGCGTATACGAAGTTCAGTTTTCGAAGTGTCGTCCCGTAATGTAATGGAATATACATCAAAAGCGACGGTGATCGTAATTAAAGACACAGCAAAAATATTAAATAAGTTCGCGGGGCGAGAAGAGGAAAAATAATTACTGAGTATGTCTCGTTCCAATTTCTTCAGGAGCAATGACATAAAATTATTTAAAAAATACTCGCTCCCTTTAAACTAAAATAAAACGAGCAAAATATAATTTATTATCTATTATCTTCCTCTGATATTTATAATACGTAATTTGTTATAATTTATCATTATTAAATATTAATATGAAATATCATTTTGATAAAGGATTATAGATAAGCAAACGAAATTAAATTGCTCGTCGATCAACAGATAAAAAGTTTCTCCCCGAAGATTGTCGCATTACATAGTCACTATTTGCGAATATTATTTACCGTTCTATAGATGTCTAGTAAACAGAGTAACAAAGAGGAATAAAAAGATATTAGATACTGGTATAAAATAGGATGAACGAAAAAGAAACGGAAGGGGGTATCAGGGTCGAACATCCAGATATTATTAGTATAATTTACGAAACAGCCTCGTTGGCCTCGTTAGTCCAACGAATCGTTTAGCTTTCACTTTCGTTCCTTTTCGTCAGTATCGTCCTACTGCCATTCATGCAGCCGCGGAAAAAACGGAGAAACGTCGCTCAAGTGTCTTTTGTCTTAGTCGGAGCTCTAGATAGAAATTCGCAAAACCTAGCCACGCGCTATTTAAATCCTTCACTCTTTGCATATATCCGTTTTAGTTGCGTTTTATTAAAAGAAGGAAAAAATATTGAAATCAATTGACAAAAAGTATCGCAAAAAATCGAAGATTGACTAAAACAATTAAAATCTATCTTGTCCCTATTAAAGAGATTAAATTTTGTATTTAACATTATAACAATATATAAAAATTTCAAAATCTATTTAAAATTTCTTAATTAGGCACACTTTCGCTAAAAAGTTTTTGATTTTTTTTATTGTCGTAAAATATCTCCGATATACGCAAGAACGATACATTCTGATAATAAATGCTATTCGTAATAAATATTAAAGCACATGCGGTTGATCATAATAAATTCGCAAGCGAAATAACATTAATCTGAAAGACTGCGCCCTAAAAGAAATATTTAGACACTTTGTCAATCAATCCTGGCTGATTCCGAGGATTAAGATTAGCTCCTTTCGCGCGCGAATACAGATCTCTCCCAATCCATCTGTCTTTCGTACCGGCGCGGCGCTTCGCCCTCTTTTTCGCGACCCAGGCGTATTAATGAGTTTTCGCCGAGCAGAAACGGGAGGATTTGCGCGGGTAGGCGAAGCGGAGAGAGGCGCGGCGGCGGGTCGGCTACTTAGCAGCTGGATTCGAGTTCACTGACATTTCGGAGCACGCGCGATACGGAGTCCTGTTTTATTCGCAAACACGACGGCAATGACAACACAACAGCATATACCGTCAACGACGAAAACGACGACGAAGGGGACAACAACGAAGAGGAGGAAGACGACGACAACGAACGAGGAAGACCACGACGCGTCCACGCGCGCACGTGTACCGTTCGCGCGGAAACGTGACGCTCGCTCGCTCGCTCGCGGATTCGATCCCGTATGTGCCATGCATCTGGCATTGTGCCATCACGCAGGGCGCGGAAGCATCGCCGCCGATATATGTATATGTATATATATGGTCTCTCTTCGAATGTGCACACGCAGGGAATACCGAGTCATTTAAGATAATTTTCAGGATCTAGTTCTGCGAGTGTGGGAACCGGCGTCACACGAATGTCGAGCAGATTGGATTTGAAACATTCACTCCGCGATGCACGCGGAGCGCCTCGACGTTCTGACTTGGCAATTAACCGGCAGCAGGATCCACGTAACTGTTTATTAATCAGCGAACTAAATGCATATAGATTGCGCTAAAATGCGTACAGCCGACAGCTGCGAAAACATCGTGATACTGGCGAGCGTCGCTGAACGAAGCGCGCTGTGTGCGCTGCATATCTACATAATGAATTGTTGACATTATTGTCCCACTGTTGACGTTGTAATGCTAGACAGAATATAGCATTGAGAAATTACAGTAGGTATATACTGGTGTGGTACAACCGAACATATTATAGTCCTCGCTGATTGCAACGCGGATAAGATTCGTGACGTTGAAATCGAGATCCTCGTATAATTCAATAACTATAAGAATCCTGGGTTTTTACTTAAAAATTAATTTCAGAATGGCCTGGTAAGGTATTCGTATTTTCTTCCTAATCATCCTGTAACAAGTAATAACGGGAAAGACCGCGATATTCTTTCTCTCTAAAAAAAAAGTCATAGAATTCATTTATTCGTCGACTGTTGCGGTATAGTGGCTTCAGAAGACACTTTGATAGTTGCCGATATAGTCGTTTACAGCTGACAGAAACCGTTTTGTCCGCATTGTGTATATGCTTTTGACCCATTATGTTCACGTTGTTTATCTCTTTCACCTACGGTTTATCTCTTTAACTTCCAGAAGAATAATATCTATCTATCTTTTTATCTATCCAATTAGAAGTCGCCTCGCGCGCAATTATTACACTCTTAGATTAGATCCGCTTGCATCGCATACACCGTATATATGCGCGCACATACTTTTCCTTTTACTCCGCTCGTACTTTTTTAATACTAATTTTCTTCTTTTCTTCCGCTCGAGCCCCCTCCCACGTTTGTTTCATCTTCAAAGCGAAAAAAGACGCATGCAACAAGATGTGCCAATAATATCGCAATACCATTTTCTTGGTATACCATACACTACCGTTCAAAAGTTTGGAAGCACTACTTTTTCGAGAAAAACAAAGCAAGTGGTGCTAATGCTTCCAAAGAAAAATGTCATATGAGGAACTTTAATGTCCGTTTTAACTATTGAACGCAGTATTATTTGTTTCTAATCATTTTTCACAAGAAAGTGTTTCATTAAAAAAATTTTACCAAGTGAACACGCTATGCCATTGTTCTGTTATGAAGAAAGACCAAGTTTTCATGGTTTGAGTAAAATATA
>NW_020228011.1:41344-77578 GCF_003070985.1 Temnothorax curvispinosus
TATTTTTATTATTACAAATCTTTTATTACATGTCGACAGTACAACATATTCGGACAAGCCGAAGTATCTTTTACTACAAATCTCATAGTGCATCTCGATAACGCATAATCGGGCAAGAATGAAAAAAAAAAAGAGAGAGGCGGAGCGCGAGGATGAGAATCCCTGCGGCGCGTTCGGCGGGAATTTTCCGTCGGCGCGGCAACGACGGTTGGCGGCCCTGTCGCCTCGCGGGGCAAGGCTCCACGGGCGACGGCTGCTCAGTTAGGGATCTCGGTTGCATCGTGTCGGTTCGCAGGCCTACGCGCGATCGCAAGCGTACGAGGGAGAGTCAAAGCGCGCTCACACCCGCCGCGCTCCCTCTCTCTCTCTTCCTCTGTCTCTGTCTAGTCTCTCTTTTTCTCTCACACACTCTCTCTCTCTCTCTTTCTTTCTCCCTGCACCCTGCGCCGCCCATCGGCTCGGCTCATCGGCTGTCGCGCTGCGCCGAGGTGACTAGGGAGAGTCTCGTCGGAGCGGAGTTTTCGGCGGTCGCGGACGATCGGAGGGTCACGTTTCGCCTCCGCGCATCGACCGTGCACAGTGCACACGCACACAGTGGCGCAACCAGGAGACCCGGAGCAACCCGGACTCGAGGGAAGGAACGAACACGACCGGAAGTAGGAAACCCGTCGTACGGCGGACGTGCGCTTTTATACCTCCCTCCTACCATCGTGCTCTCCCTGTCTCTCCCCCATCGTGCTCGCTCGTTCTCTCTCCCTTTCTCTCCGTCTCTCTCTCTCTTTCCCTCTCTCTCCCTCGCGCTCTCGCGCGTTCTCTCCTCTGTCCCGCGTCGGTTCTCTCGTCGACGGCCGTCGGGTCGCGCCGCGCTGTGCCGCACCGCGTCGTTGTCGTGCCGTGGTGTCGTGTCGCGCTCCAAGAGAGAGCCGAGAAGAGCCCGTCGCTATACGCGAGCCGCGCCTCCTGGACGCGCCTCGCGGCCGTCGAGAAACGGCCGTGTCGCCTCCCGCCCGGTGACAGTGACATGTGCTGCGTTGCTCCAGTGCTGTGCCCCGCTGTCGTCGCCGTGGCCGTATACCGGAGCAGCCTTCTGCCCGCTCGCTGCGCCGACTGTGACCGTGACTGCTGCCGTGCTGCTGCCGTTAACGCCGTGCTGCTGCCGTCGCCGCCGCCGCCTCGCCGGAGCCGCCGTTGCCCGTCGCCGTTGCCGTTGCGACGCGCCTCGTCGACGATGCCTCCGCCCGCGAGATGCTGTGAGTGATTCGAAACACGCATTTAGTAGCATACGATTCCTCCGAGCACCAAGAACGAGTATATCCCAGGACGAACGGCGACGACGTCCCTCCGCCGCGCGACTCGGAGCCGACGGCCGCCGAGCGCGCGGCTCCGCTCGGAGCCCTCGCCGATCGTCCTCTCGCGTCTACAAATCCTCAAAGAAGTCGAGGCCCTCAACGGGGAATCTCCGTTCAGCCCGCGCTTTTCCCCGCCTTTTTAATTCTCTTCCTTGCTCCGGATTATTTGTGGTCGAGATCCGCGCGCTCGACTTCTCTCTTCCCCTTTCCCCCCTCGTTCCCCCCCGTCGCGAGATATACGCTCGCGGTGCGTGGAATAATAATTTCTCCGCCGCGCTTCTGGTACGCGGAACGCGCGTCGCGTACCGCTCGGCTTCCTCCTCGCCCGTTAATCCCCGATCCGCTGATCGGCGGATCCGAGGTCCGTGGCGCGGAACGCGAGAGCGCGGTGGAACAACGCGAGGCGCGAGGGACGTTTTCGTTCTTTTCTTTTTCCGCGCGTTTTCCGCGGGAACGAAGTTCCACCCGAGTCCACACACCCGAGGAAATCGCGCTCTTTATCTATCGATTCCCGCGGGGCGTACGTGACCGTCGACGACGCGGTCCTGCTCGCGGCCCGACGGTCGGCGCCTCGTCGCGGCAAAAACGCGAGCGCGACCGCGAAAAGTCCCGTTCCCCGTGTGCATGGAGGTTCCCAAGAGCGATTCGTCGAATCTCTCTCTCGCCCCCCCGACATTTCAGATTTTCAGGCGCGAAGAAGCGATACCCGCCGCCGGAGATATCGATTTTGGAAAAGCCCCCCGTCTCTCGTGCCCGTCGCTTCCCGGCAACCAGCGAGCCGGTCGTGACCGCCGAAAGAACGGCTTTGCCGAAGCGTCTAAAAATTTAGCCAGATATACGGATCTGGAAATAATCTTGTCGCACCGTCTCAGAATAATTACAGTAGGTCGCTGAAGTATGATGATAATGCTGTAAAAAATTTTGACGTTTTATTAGCAATCAATTCTACATTATTTTAATGGCGCAACAAAATTATTTCCAGATCTGTATCCAGCTAAATTTTTAGATACTTGCACGATCGTATCTCTCTCTCTTTCTCTCTCTCTCTCTCTCTCTTTCTCCGTACGCCATACGTCTCCTCGAAATCTCGTCGAACCGCGCGACGCGTGCCTCGGCCACGAGATGCCTGAATCGCGCCTAGAGCCGACGGGCGGAATTTTCGGCGCGTCGCCGCCGCCGCCGCCGCCGAGTCGTGGAGCACGTAAGTGTGTCGCGTAACAGTTGCCCGCGGAAGAAAACGCGGCGATCCGGGGCGAGCAGGCCGTTCCGAGACGATTGATCGTACACTAAGTGCGCAACGCGAGAGGAATCGCTCGGTAAAATCCATAATTTCTCTTTATTTCGAGAAAGAAGATGAAAACCGGTGATACGACTTGACGAGTTCCTCGCGGTTCCGAGAAAAAGACGCGAAAGAGAGAAAGAGAGACAGAGAGAGAGAGAAAGACAGCGACGTTATCATCTCACGAGATAACGTCGGGACGATCGCGAGGGACTGAAAGCCCGGCGGCGTAGGACAGCTTTAGGTCCTCTATTGATTCGTTTCTACCCTACTGACTCATTTACCACAATTTCGCCCAAACAAACACGAATCCCTCTCTCCTCCCCCCTCCCGCGACAGTACTTCCCCCCGCGACGTACGCGGAGCGCATTATTGTACTTCAAATGGCTCTTTTTCCGCGCGCGGCGGGGCCTCTCGGTCCTGGGCGACGACGAACGGTCCCTGTGCGCGAGCGACGCTAATGAAGGGACACCAGCAGCGGCGAGTTTTCGTCGGCGAAAGTGGAGTAAAGCTTTTCGATGGCGTTACTGCGCAGTAGGACGAGCCTGACCCCCCGAGTCGACGCTAACATGGTGGTTCTCTCCTCGCTCCGTCGTGAACCGCCTGCACGCCGCCGGCCGCCGCCGCCGCCGCCGGCTTTTCCGCCGCCTCGGGCCTTCCCAATCGGCATCTCGCGCGCGTTCCAGTCGCGGTCTCTCCCCCGGGCTTATCGATACCGACACCCGTGATTGTAATCGGTATATATGTATACGCGAACCGAGAAACCATTGCAACGCCATTTAGCCACCGCGAAACTGTCTCGTAACTCGGATATCGGTCGGAACGATACGCCGCGCCGGCTCGCTCATTGTCCGCGTTAATTAGATCGTTTCCAAGGTAAAAACTTCAACCTGGCCGCGCGCGCGCGCGCGCGCCGATCGGGAAACGTGAACAATGAGGTAAACATCGTGATCGAACTGAGCCTGCTGTGCTTCTCCCCGTACCCCGAGGAGTTCGAAACCAGTTGGACTAATCTCGCTTCATCGAATTTTTATAAGGCGAGTCGATAACTCGGTTATCAGGGAGTTCGGTGAGTCTCTCAACTTCTTCCCGGAAGATTCTCCTTAATTATTTTATTAAGGTAACGCTGTTTCCGCGGCTCGTTTACGTTTTTTTTTTTTTTTTTTTCGTAAATCACACGTGTTGATTGCGTTACTCCGTCTTATCGTAATTCCTAATCCGCGGGATGTGTTTGACTATACCGCCGAAACTGTATAAGCGCGAAATCGTCAAAGTGCGGGTGTATCTCGCGCGTCTCCTCACAAGTTACCAATCTTCCGCGACACTTTTCGAAAAATAAAATCGATATTCGGCGCTCCATATTTTTATATCATATCTCACCGTGTCGCGTGACGCGGTTTTATCCACTCATAGTTCATCCCAGCTTGCAACTTAGGCCTGGGAATTATAATTCGCGAGTCATAATTGAGCGTTATCTGGACCATTTGCAGGGAGAGACGTATACGCGTGTGTCGTCGTAAACCGCTACGTGGAGCCTACTACGCTCCGCGCGCGATATATCGTAAAGGGTTAAAAAGCGAATCAGGACGCACGCGATGCGCGCTCGCTCGCTCCGTGAGTCCACGTATACTCGTCAACACGTTTTACACGTTATATGCGCGACGTGTGCGAGGGACGGTAAACCAATCTTGCCGGCCGAGCATGGCTTCTCAAAGCCGTCTCGTTGGAAAAAGGAAAGAAAAAAGTAGGTTCCGCACGCCGGCGTCGAATTCAGCTCGAAATCTTTTTCGCTTCCACGACGCGCGCTAAAATTATTGCCCCTGCGTTCGAGTTCTTAATTGCGGCAAATAACATTCGCCTCATTTTGAAAAATGAAACAGGGAAAAAGAGGATTTATTGAAATAGGCTTCGACGTGGAGTCTAGGCGTTTTATAATAGCACTTTTCATGATTCTGTAAAAGAAAATATATTTTATGCGCGGCACGGCAAAAATAATTATGTTACGCGAAAAAGCGATACGCGCCTCGTATTAACATCGACGTGACTGTTGAATTTAATCCTATGCCAACTCGAATATGGCTCTCGCGTCGCGATTTCGCGATACGGAATCAGATGGCTGCATTTGGAATTATTACATTCGTATGCCGAACAGAAAAGAAGAAGTATTACAATCATCCTAGCAATTTGTTACAAATAAAATATGAAGCTGCGGAGTTTGGAAGATATGTAGATACATCGAGATAACGAAATGAATTAATGCGGAATTCGCGCGCAAGAATAAGTCCCTACATGCATTACGTTCGAAAAAGGTGCAAAAGGAGTGTCGGTTTATGAAGTTTCGATCTTCCCGCAAAACCCCTCCTCCAGATAAGTCCGATGGTCGATTTAACAAAACGTTATATAAATCGTCAATCGTGGGAGAAACCGCGCGCGATATCGATTTTAGCGAGCTTTTCGAAAGCGTTTCGCGTGCGTTGCGCGAAGATCTAAGCGCGCGATATACGCGATCCGTGACGTCATACATCGGAATGACGTGCGGGATTGAAGTGCGAGAGCGAGCTCGCTCGTTCGCGTTGCCGGCGCGATGGGACTCTCTGTTAGGCGTCGACATGATGGAGAGGCCGGCGGCGATGCCGACGACGTCGACGTCGACGTCGCGCCGTTGCAAGTAGGTCAACTGGACTCGTGCGCGCGGCCGAGGCGATGTTTGCGACCGCGAGACCGTTTCGCTGTTAGCGCAGCTAACAGAGAGACGATTTCGCCTTGGTGCATAGAGCGCCGCGCCGCCGCGTTTCACCGGTCCGATTTGACGACCCGCGTGTTCTACGACAGGTTGAGGATCAAACTCTCCGATTACGTAACGTTCCTGCCTTACCCTCTGTTAAATATATTAAAGGATTAAATTTAAATTGTTATCTTGAATTAGATAACATTTTGTTATTTTTAACTATCATGTGCGCCGTAATTTGTTGTTTTAACTACATTTAGTTAAATTAACGACATACTGAGTAGGAGCAGTGACGATCTATAGGAATGATTAAAAATGACTCAAATTGAGTATAATTTGACACTACGGATTTAACGTGTGTGTATCTTTTTGGCCATTAGAACGCGATCGAAACAAAGGTGCAACCGAGAGGCACAGAAGAACGCGAATGAAGTACGAATGATTCTCATATTCGAGAATTTGTTTAATCTATTAAAAGCCGAGCGCCAAGTTTGCATCAATCGAGATGTTTTTAATCACTGTTAAATATTAAAGGATGGAATCTAAGCCAATACCTTGAGTTAGATTATCGATAACATTCCGTTATCTTTAAGTTACCATGTTTGCCGAAATTTATTATTTTAACACAGAATAGTATTATTTTAACTCCGTTGGTTTAGTTAAATTAACGATATATTAAGTAGGAGTAGTGGCGACTTGTAAGAATGGTTCAAAATAACTCAAATTGAGTGTATAACTTGACACTGCGAATTTAACGGTGTACACCTTTTTGATTATTGGAGCAAGCGAAACAAAGGTAATATAGACGAGAGACACTGAAGAACGCGAATGAAGTACGAACGAGCCATATTCGAGAATATTTTTAATCTGTTAAAATCCCTATCTGCCAAGTTTGCATCGAGATGATTTGATTCACCGTAAATATTAAAGAATGAAATTTAAACCAATACCTTGGATAACATTTAATTATTGTCAATTAATACCGTTTTTAGAAGTGAATGTGTGTCGAAATTTATTATTTTAACAAAGCAGTATTATTTTAACTCCATTGCTTTAATTAGATTAACGATATATTAAGTAGAAATATATAGGAATGGTTAAAAATTACTCAAATTGAGTATAACTTGATACTACGAATTTAACAGTGTTGTTTACTATGAGATTTCCTGATTTTTAATAGCAACGTTAATTTCATAATTCTACAATGTCCTGTTATTTCTCGAATACATATATATATATGTATATTTATCAACGTTGCTCGACGAGCTTGTAGACGTAAATGGTGACTTTTGAATAACAGATGCGGCAATTATTCGTTACGTAGGCGTAATTTGCGGCGCTATTGTCGCCTGCTGTGGTTAGTTTTTGTATAAAACGGACACCGTGCGTTTCCTTAACGCACATTATCCCGGACGGAGTAATATTTCTCACCACGTTACTTAGCAACGTCTTTGGCAAGAGACGTTTTCCATCGTTGGGAACAATGGTGTTGGGTCAAGGTGGCGTCAGATTTGGCGAGCCGTTTTGAGAAATAGCTCGTTTATTTATATATATGGGATAATGACAATTGTCCGATTCGCGATGGATGATTAAGGAGCGCGACGTACACGCGTAATTGGACATATCAACAAGTACGAGCGCCACAACATAGAGCAAGCAGTATTAATTATGCACGCTTGGATTACGTTTACATTGCCATGGAAATACCGTCGATCGATGGCTCGTAGCCGGAGGGGGCGCGGCGCCGAGAGAGCATAGTTAGGAAGAATCGGGAAAACCCATAAGGAAGGCGCAAGAAAGTTATGGCTCTTTCAAACTTCCCTAAATAGGGTTTCAGTTTTGCCGAGATTTATTACGTCCTTCGGGCCGCGCATCTACAAGTAGGACCGACCCGGGTAAAAAGAAAATATGGATTTTCGCAGACTCGGCGAATAAAAGATCGTGGGAGTAATTAGCGTGCTTAAATCGCGAAATTAATTTATCAATTTCCTAGCCCTCGTTAGGCAAAAATTGCCAATAATCCGGCCGACGATTCGCGGCGAGCTTTCCGACGCTCTTGATTTGAAGGAGATCGTGATGAATGAGAGAAAAGGAGTTGGAGGAGGCTGTACGAATATGGGAATCATCGAGAATCACTTATCGCGATTAAAACGATAAAGCGCGTTATTCAATTTAATTCATTTATCGTGGAATTATTGTAGCGCGTTAATAATAAATTAATCTCGTATTAATATACATATTGCTAGGCGAAATTATACTGTTTATAATGTCTGTGCATAATATAGAGAATTAGCGTGCATGTGTGTATTATTAAATTTCTGATTAATGATTTATCTCCCGTTACTTTATGTGCCGATATGTCCTCTCAAAACGGCAGCTTAAACACGCCGCGGCACGAAAGAATTAATTGCACTTTGTGTTTTAGTGCCGTAATCGAGAGACTATACGCATGCAATTCGACAACATTGTTATCGTCGGAGATAGCGGACTACGGGCCCGGAATAATCTGCGAAGTGCGAGCCAGTTGATAATTCAACATTATTAAATGTCGTGATAATTTTATCACGGCGGATTATCAATATTTCCTCAGCAGCTTCTTTTTCCTCGAATAATAATCGATGGAGTCTTCGCGCGCGGTCCGCGTCCGGGGATCAAGCTTTTTCAAGTTTAGTACAAACTCGACGAGCTTTACTTTGTTAGGTATTCGTTAGAGGCTGAAATGGCATAATCTCGACTTTAATCATCGATGCTATATAAATATGCATTCGGGATTATAAATATGAAAAATGTATCGCGAGCCGGTTGATTATATACGATGATCATTATAAATATTTTTATGTCTCTCGCGTGTACTCATTGCTGTTTTAATAATTCAAGAACGTGTCTCGCGATAATCATAGTCGATAATAAACTAATATAATTTTTTTTATCGAAGAATCTACTGATGCGAATCCTGATAAAGTGAATCTTGACAACTTGTCGATGTCATAATGACATTTAATCATGGACATGTTCGATAATTAAAGAATCCACGAATAAGACATTAAATTAATACGGAATACCGCGGGTATTCTGAAAAGAATCGCTATAGCCGTGGAAACTCGCTTCTCGTTATTGTTTTTATTCGCGAAACAAAACAAAAACCGTCGGCCGGTATTGGATTTTCCGAATGTAAAAGGAAAGGAGAGGCGAAAAAAAAGGATAAAAGCCCGCGCGATACTGCGCGGGCTTTTCCATCATGAAATGTCGCGTTTCCGCATTCCTCATTCCGCATAACGGCGAGCGCCGAGGGAGGAGACGAAGAAGTTAGGAAATGGTTGAATTTATCAAATATTCGGATGTTGAGTCAAATTGACGACGCGCGATGAAAAATGTTTTGATGACGGATTTCCTATAAGCTCTTAAGTGATTCCGGTGAACTTTAACTTTCTGTGTGGAACATAACACGGATGAAACAAAATTAAAAGGAAATTAATAAGAGGATAAAGTTCAACTCATTAATAAAATTTAATGAATTTAGTTGTTATTTGTCTATAACAGTAACTATAATTAAGAGTTGATTATCATGAAATTATATACTCGCCCCTGTACGGAGGATATACACGCGTAATAATTCTCTAGTTAAAATTATAGCAAATTGTAAAGTGCATTAACTATCTTAGATCTAATTTCATCGTGCGCGCACGCGCGCGCGTGTTTAACTACAACAAAGTAATATTTATAGATCCAAAAGATATATTTATAGATCCAAAAGATATCAATAGTAAGCTAGAAGGTATCGACGCTGCTATCTCTCTATCCTCGCTTCAAGTATTATTAATCCTCACAACTGCTTTTGCTGAATACGCCAACTTTTTTCGGCGCCTATAAAAAGTATCGATTTTTATTTATGTACAATGACATTAAGAGCGCAGTACAACATCCCGAAGATATCGCTTGATTATACAGAGACGGGACAACAAAGTGACATCCGAGAGAAATCGCTATTCGCCATCCTCGCACACGATATCCTTCGCCAGCCTCGTGCGGCCAAGGACACGTCGCGCGGCCGTCCTTGTCGCGTTACGCCGATCTCCTATATGCACTCGAAATTGACGTCACCGGTGCCTCCGGATCGTTTAGTTATTTCCATGCCGTACCTCTGCGGACGGCTCTCGCGGTCCGGCGGCGGCGGCGCACCGGAATTTCCACTTTTTCACCTGTTGAAAATTCCAACCGATTCCCATGGGGCTCGGTTGGAGGCGGTGTGCCCCGCCTTTCGCGCGCGCAGTGTGGCATCCAAGTTCTATTTCTAGGTTCTCCCTGACGACGACGACGACGACGACGATAACGACGAGCGTCAGGCCGACGTGGCGAGCCGCGCCGCGTCGCGACGCCGTGTTTCCCGAGTTTCCGGCGCCAGCGTCGATGTGCGTTACGCTCGATATTTTAAGTTCCACCCAGGACAGCGGGGCGCTCTCCCCACAACCGATCTCTTCTCCTCCCTTTGCCCTCTCCCCCCTCCTCCTCCTCCTCCCTTTCTATCATCGTTTCCGTTCTGCCTGTTTTTCCCTTCTTCGGCGTTGCTCCATCTCCCACTTAAATGTTATCGCTTAATCCTAGAAGTCCACGTGCGGTCTCTCCGATAGACCTTATTATGTTATGTCTCTTTCACCCTGCGGCCTCCTTATTTCGCCAGGATTATCGGAGCGAGTGAGACAATATCGTCCGCTTGCCATCATTAAAATTCCTTTTATCGCGACCCTTAAGTAACGCATTCTCGCGTTTTCCTATTTTTCTTCTCAAGTTACGTAACGCGATGTCCGAGAAGCTGCTTTAAAAGTCTTAGTCGAGGCTTTTAAACTTGTAAAAGTTGCACGAAGAGAAGACTTTACGGTAGTAATTATTACTTGATAAAATGCCTAAAGGATATTTTAATAAGATGTTTAATATTTAGTTTATTTCTTTGGATAAGACGGTTGATAACGAACGCGAGAAGAATGTCGTATGGCATTTTTTTTCTTTTCCCTCTTGTTATATCGTATTTTAAGGACAAAATATTTGCACTAAAACTTGTAAGAAGAATTCTATTTTATTCCATTCTATTGTTGTTGCTTGAAAAGATTCTCTTCTGGCCGATGCGTTGCCTCGGAGGTCGACACCGGCTCGGTCCTCGGCGAAGGCAAACACCTTTCTCCCTGTTCTCTTCTTTCTTCTTTCTTCTCACTTTCTCTCTTTCCCTCCACCTTCTTTCTCCTCGATTCTCGCGGCTCGCCGAATCTCGACCCTCGCGCTCATGCGAGTATCCGAGCTTCCGCGTGACTAGCTGAGCGACCGCCTCGCCTCGGGGCCACGATTTCTTTAAGCGATTAAAATGCGAATTTTGCCAAACACACTCGATTCATAATCGCCATGGGGTCAGTCGAGATACTCGTATCACTTTTCGTCTCGCGTTCTTATTTACGCGGCTTATTAATGAACGAAATAGGAAAGTATAAATAACATATTGCCTTTGCGTAACCTCCAGAAGCGCAGACGAGAGAAAATATGGTATTAAATGGAGAGAATTGGAGATTTCAAACATACCTTGAGCTCAATTTTTCTTTCTTTTCTCTCCTCGCTTTCCGAAAGTTATGTAAAAGTGCCACTTGTCGGCTCAGTTGTTTTTACTCCACGGTCTTTCGATTGTTCTTACTCGTCGTTATAAACGATACTTAGTTTTTCCACGACGTTGTTAACTTACACGGATTTTGTTCTGTTATTTTTTCAGAACTAAATGATGGTGCTAAGGGATTCAACGGGCAAGCATGAGGGAAAGAACACCCTCTGCCGACGACACCCCGAAAAGGGCCCCACCGGCACCCAGCAGAGGTGAGTCCCCTCAATAAAGATTCTAATGTTCCAATCTAATTTTACAGAGTAATGCAGCAATAAACAACAGCTGATGTATAGAAATGGGATAAATGTAATTTACGACGACATATTAATGGTTATATTTAAATCGCGAAAAACCTGCTTTCCGCGAGAGCTCTAACTCGCTTGTCATCAGCTTAAGAATCGCGCCGAGTCAACAACGTTCAGATAATGATGAGTTCTTTCGTATACGCGGAGTGTCATATCTCCACCGCCTCGTATTTCATCGATGCAAGTTGCCGATACCGAAGTGTGTTTCTGTAGATCTTCTTCTTGAATATTCCTAGAGGCTGGGCCCGATCACGAGGATCTTTAACGCCGCGAGTTAAATTAATACATATGGAGGGGTAAAAACCACAGTGGTGTAAGTCAAATTTTTAAAAATATTTTATCGTGTGCGCATAGATGCAATTTATATATTGTACAGATTGCATCTATGCACACAAGAAACAATTTTTAAAAATTTGACTTACACCACTATGACTTTTACTCCTCCATACATATATACACAATAGACACAGCGAAACCTTGCGCGTTTACCCTTATGTTAATTATCGATCGGGGAAAATTTAGTTTGCATAAGATTCGCAATGCAACCGTCGACCCCCATGCACACGACTATAAACGCGAACATGACTGCCGGATTACGATGGCGTAACGCGCAACGATTGTTTTCAAGGCTCCGACGAGGCAGCTACGATACTTACGTTTACATTTGCATCTGCGAGGCAGACGTACCTATGTCCGAGATAACTAGTCCTCCTCTTCTGCGAAGTTTCAGAGATGAATGAATGACGTTCAATTATATCAAAGTTGTGCGCGAAATAACGTAGATCCGTGGGCGTTCTTTAAACAAATTTCATTTAAAAGAAAACCAAACAAGTACACAGGCAAATTACAAATCATACGAACTTGCGACACTGAACGATTTTCTTTTTTATCGCAGTACGCGTATTCGCCGAGTCACGCTATTTTCTCGAGTCCGCGCGCTTGGGAATTGCAGAGCTCGACTTGTTCGTCCTTTACAAGCCACAGAAACTTGTTTCCTTAATCAAAACGATGTAAGGTACGCTAAAACCCGTTAATTTCAGCCTCATTATCCTCATTATTACCTAATCACCTTCGTCGCGGCATAAGTAAACGGCGCGGCCGTGGGGCGGTCGTCGCGTGCGTGTACGCAACACGGACGTATGTATATCGCGCGCGTATATCCTCGATACGTCGCGCGATCGAGGCGCGCGCGCGCGCGCAACTGTGCGCCGCGCTCGTCGCTCGTTGTTGCGCAACGCGCTACCGCGGTGTCCGTCACATCCAACGGATCTGCGGCCGGTTATGTATACAAAACACACGCGGGATTTTGAAAGTAGTCGCGCTGGTCGTGATCGTAATCGCCGCAAGTAGTTGGCGGCTGCGGCGTCGACGCCGCGGCTAACTAATATACAATAATTATCGGACTTGCTCGCGCGCGCGTCGCCGCGCCGGCGAATCCCGCCTGATAAACGCCTCGAGCGATAGCCGCACCGACCCGCTCCGATCCTCTCGATTAAGATACGCAGAATCCGGTGAAACGCCGTCCGGAGCGAGTCCCAACTCCACGGAGCGAGTGATTTGTGAGGCCCAACCTCGGATACGAAATGTTATTTCAAAACAAAAATTTCTTATGAATCGAGGACGTTACGTGTTGCTTCCGCGTTCGAATTCTTTCGGCTCCTCTCAGGATCTCTTTCCGGATTACTTATCGTTGGAATACCACCCCTATCCGAGAACTAGGAACCGTCCCAATATAGGGGGGAAATGTCGCCTCTGAAGAGGGAGATATTTTCCACGGAATTTTTCCAAGGGCAGCGTTTTCCCCGGAGGGGAAAAAAATTCCGCGGAAAATTTTCTTGGAATTATTTCTGGAAATTACTCCCTGAAATTATTCCCGGATGAAGAAAATTTCTCGGGAAATTATGTCTGATGTAATTTTCCGAGGAAAGTACTCTACGAGAAGATGGAGAAATTTTTATACCGACGGGAATGCAAATAAAGAGAGAAACGAGAAAAGACACATCCTTTAACTGGATACGTGAGGAATAATTTATTGATAAAGTATTTCCTTTTTTTATACTTATTATCATATATGATACGTTTTTGCATTGGTTTTTGTTAGCTCTTTCGTTATTCAGGCTAATGGTATAATTACAGATCACTGTCTCTGCTTAATATTAAGTGAATAACTTATGTTATTACTTCGCGAATTACCCGCACATGTATGTGAAGCAACGGCAAAAATTAATTATTCACTTTAGAGATTAAAATACGATGGAGAGATAAACTGCTCTGAGATAATCATGTTACTTTCCCTAGAAAATAAACGAGGTGATATTGTTCGTTATTGAAAATGTAACTCTTTTTTTTTTACGCGGCGATTTTGCGGCATTACATCGAACGGCTCCCGAAGATTTCCGGAATTCCCTGGAATTGCACATTCCTGACGGGCTCGGCTCTTTCGCAATTCTAACGATGATAAAGTCCCAACGGGTCTATATACTTCGCGTCGCGCAGAACCGTATAAAACGCGAAAGGGAGGGGAAAGCTCAGAAGAGAGAGACGAACGAGAAATAAATCGATATCGCGTGAAATGGGGGTGGAGGTATATATATCGGCATCGTTAATAGCCCGCGATAGGCAAACCATTAATTACCATTGTTGTCAATGCCTTTCGCAAAACGAACCGGATGGTCGAAGGGATTGTCGCGGGTATTGCTAAGCCGGCCGGTTTTTACCACCTCGGGGCTGTTGTCAGGGGCTGCGGTGTATGTCTGCGCGTGTACACACACACAGGCGTGTATGTGTGTATGTGTGTGATATACATGTACATCCGTCTGTCTCTCTCGCCCTTTCGGAGCGCACGCTACTCGTACAACCGTAACCCCTTTCGACGTGGCAGAGGGACGGTTATCGATTCTCGCAGCCTCCCTTCTCCCCGACTTCCGGATAAAAAAGTGTCGGCAGAGACATAACCGAGGAGAGCCTCTTTCTCTCTTTCTGATTTTCTTGCGGTGAATAATATCTGTTAATATCTCCATTTCTGATATTTTTGATTTTTTTTCTAAACGATAAATATATTTTTTTCGATTACTGTCTGAAGGATTCAATGCAAAGAATTGAAATGTAATCCGTGATTTGTAGAATTTATTCTAAACTTGCGAGTTGTTGATTTATTGTTGAATTAAATCCTTCTTGTGTGATTTGTAAATTATATTTTTTAACTTTTATGAAAAGTAATAAAATATTCTGGTATATTAGGCAACATTAATGACATTATGAAACAACTAAAAACAGAGATTTTAATATTTATTTATTTCTGAAAACAGAACGTAAAGAGCTAAGATGTATGCTGTTCATTTATTATTATTTACAGTTATATTGTAGTAGTAATCTTCGATTTTATTAACGTTGCTTAACGCTGGTCCATAGTTTATCTCACTTTCTATCATTTTTTTATTCACAAAAGAAAACTGCATCGACAAGATAAATTCAGGTTAATTAAATTTTTATGTCTACATTGGCGCGATTACAAAGGAAATGGAGAGTTAATAATTAAGAGTCAGTTAACCATCGAGTTTTATCGAAACGCGAGCAGAGCGGGAAATCAGTTGAGGTAATTGTAAGATTAATATTAAGCAGCGCCGGTAAACGGGAGGTTTTCACGATGAGATTACGTGAAACTTCGCCAGCCTTTGATAAATAAACAGCCGTCGTATTTCGCTTGTTTCTCAATGGCAACGATTTATCGTCCCGCGTGCCCCGTCCGCTTTTAAACAATTATCTTCGCGGTCCAAAAATAAATTACGCGATATCCGTCGAGGAGGGCTGAGAGCTTTAAACTTAAAACGCTTAACACTTCCCCGATGCCCGAAGCATTTCTCAGCGATCGAAAATACGGGGCACCGACGCGACGGGACAATATTTCGCGATGGTTTCGCGTTCGGAAGAAGGCGTCGCGTAAACGGCGACGGATTACAAGGAGAATCATCTCTTTTAGAGGCGGCTTCGGCGGACGTAGCTGGTAGCGAGACACCGAGCGACGATACGGCCGAGGGTTATCACACGGCGAAGTTGTCCGGCATCCCTACGGCATCCGGCTCGGCGTCGCCGTCCGATAGAATGGTAGCGTCGACGCAGAGCTTGGAGGATCTGGGCGTCGACCATCCCGCCAACGCGGCTGGGAGCAACGCCGACCGTCAGCAGCATCAACAACAACAGCAGCTGCAGGAACGCTACGGTCACGCCTATAGATCGTCGACGCAGACCGCCCAGGATAAGCGGTCGCGGCTGAGCAACGTGATCAACAACCTGCGCAAGAAGGTGCCGGATGGAGTTGCCGCCAGCGGAAACTCGGACTCGCCGAGGAAGGAAGAGGACGAGCGGAATAGCGTCGAGAGAAATCTGGAGACTCTAGAGAAGTACGTGATGACGGTGCTGAACGGCGTGATCAAGGACAACGAGGAGGAGGACAAGAACGCGGAGAAGACGACGGAGCTGGAGAGGCAGAGGAAAGATGATGAGGAGGAGGAGGAGGAGGAGGAGGAAGAAGAGGAGGAAGAGGAAGATCCAACCGGTACTCCGGTTAAGTCCGAGCCTTCGAGCGAGGGTGATATCGAAGCGGCCGTTGTGCCGCGATTAGAGGACTCCTCGACGGTGGAAAATACCGAAGACGCCGAATCCTCAGAGACTACAGACTGCTCGAATATAAAGAGAACGGCGGAGGAGAGTCTGCCGGATTCGGAGGTCAGAATTAGTCAAGATACAAAGCAATCTCCCTCGAGGATGGAGGAGGAACGCCTGGACGTTGAGGAAAAAGAATCATCCGAAGATGATCGAGGTGTTTCGAGAGAAAACAAGGAAAATCGAACATTGAGCACGATCATAATGGACAGGTTGAGCGAGCATCAGGTAGAGGAGAGGGCGAACGTCGACGACGGCAGAGGAAACCGAACGCGTGATGAACAACACGCGATCTCGGAAAACGCCGAGACGCAAACAATCTGCGGTGAACTGCTGAACGATCTGTTGAGCAGCGTTTATCGCACGATTGACGATCACGAGAAGCAAACGGCCGAGGACTGCGAGAAGTCGAAGAGGACCGACGCGACCGAGTCGAGGGTGAAAGTGACCAAAGACTCGAGCATCAATACTCAGGAGTTGCCCGTGACGGGCCTGCATTGCAGTCTACCCTTGGACAAGGTCGCGTCCGTGCTTCAAAACTGTCAGACGAGTGAATTATTGACTTTGCGACTCTCTTCGGGATCGTCTTCGTCGAGTCCCCCGTCGGCGCAGAAGTTGAAACCGTCATCTAGCACCACCCCACCGGTCAGACTCTTCTGTCTCTACTGCGACAGGAAGTTCCTGTCCATGTCCCTGCGGCAACGACACACGGAGCGAGCGCATCAGCTCGGGGGTGGCAGGAGATCGGAGAGGAACCTCCGAAAACCCTCCCAGAACTGTCAGTACTGCTCCGAGAAGTGTGCCGACACCCTGGAGGCGCTGTTCCAACACATGGTCGGTAGCCACGGGGATAAGTACCACGCGTGCGTTCAGTGTTCGACGAGGTATCCTACCCGGGAGGCTCTGGCGGGACACATGAGCGAGACGCACGGGGGAAACGTCGAGAGGATCGCCCAGGCTCAGGTAAATGTTGCGGAAAATCGATGAGCAATGTGAATGCTATTTCACGTGTCTTAGAATAGAATGTAGAATTTTTATGCTTTGTTCGATATTTATTGGACGTAAAAATTAGTAAATCTGTGAAATTTTTTTGTCTTTCACTCCTTTTATTCCATTTGTTTATTTATTAAATATCTATTACTGACATTATATCGAGTACATATATAATTTTCAAGTATATATCTTTTAAAAATTATTTTAATTTTTTCTTCTAATTTTATAGTTATACTATTTATAATCAAGATATTTTTTTTAGTTTTTTAATATATTTATATCTTTAAATCATTTAATAATTTTAAATTTTTGTAGGGAAAATGTTATTTCACTATAACAGAAACGAGAAATAAAAACAAAAACATCCCAAGGTAACTGGGTAATAAGTCGAAGCATTACATTTTTTGAAGGACAGAGAAATCCAAAATAATAGGAAGAATACTCACTTTTGTTTCGAATTCGACTCGAAAAGTTTCTATCTTGAAAACACTGTGAACTGTTAGACAAGCACATCTTTCTTCTTCCAGCCGGAAAAGATCAAAGAAGGCTCGCCCCCCTGCAAAGAATTTTGTGGTCAAAATCTACGTGAAAAGGTGAGCATGTCAGTTCGAGAGAGAAAGTCCGAAGAAAAGGAATCGGAGGATCCAGATGACAGTCGGCCATTGGACGGCAGCCGGACGAAACTCATTGCGGCGCGGGAGTCCCTCGATAATCCGGCCAGTCCCGAATTTGACAGTTCCTTCTACAGCAATGTGAGCTGCAACATCCGCGAGAACCTGCTGCACCATCTGGACGGCAAGCTGCAGCCACCGATTGCTACCTCAAGCTCGACGGCGGTGGCGATGACAACGGGATCAAAATCACCGCAGCAACAACCGCAACAGTCGTACTACGAGCACAGCGTCAATCAGATCCAATTTCCCATCGACATCTCACTGACCGCGGCCACGCCGGTTTACAGCAAGGACTACTCGGCCAGCGAGGAGTACGAAAACTCGAGCGAGTACGCCCGGAAGGCTGGTAAAACGAGCAGCGGCTCGCGACCGCGCCGTGTCTCTTTCGAGAAGTACAATTTTCCGCGCAAGTACGACGGCAGGGAGCAGTGGACCTGCTCGATCAAGGACCTCAGCAAGTTCGACATCTCCACGCAGCTGTCACTTCGGAAGAAGCAGCAGCTGATTAAGGAGCGCCTCACTATCAGCAGACTGCATCAGATCCCGCTGCTACCTTGCGAGACCACTGAAGTGTCTCTTCGCGATCAGGAGCAGACCGAGTCTGTCGTGGAAACGGCAGCGAGTAGTCAGGATAGCGTTGATGCTGTCTGCGTGGTCGACGCGAGTGCCGCGACTCTCAATGTCGTCCGCTGCGATGTTGACGAACCGCTCCCGAGCGAGATTAAGGAGGAGACGATCGAATTGTCCGCGACCTCAACGTCGTCGTCATTGAGTCCGACGATTATCACGGAATTCACTATTGAATTCTTAGACTTTATGAGACTGAGAAAGCGCGAGGAGGGCGACAACGAAGCGGCCAATGCTCAGGAAATCACTTATGCTGAGCTGAGCGGCGAGTGGTCGCGAACGCGGATCTACATCTGCGGCGCTTGCGGTTCCAAACACGTGAGTATATATTTCTACACATATATTTCTTCTTCATAATGTATAATATATTCGTTAAAAACAAAAATTGGATAAGAAATATCATGAAAAAAATACCAGTTAAATTTCGATAATTGTAATAATTTAAATTTTAGCTTTTATTTTCGGCAAATGCAAGTGTTACTTCTCTATCTCTTGTTTCCTCATCGTTTTATTATTCCTTGCAATAATTAAAACGATGTGATCGCGGTCATTTTGACGTATTATCAACTTTTTTATTACTTTATAAAACTGTCAACCGTTTTTTTATAAAGCGTTTTGTGTAATAAATATAAAATTTCTGTTTTAACATTGTAGGGCGTGTAAGCAGAACGTTTAATCATTCAATTTTGATATTCCAAATTTCTTAATCCAAGATATTATTTAAGGAAATAACAAATTCCGGATATAGCGACTACAAGAGATTAAAAACCCATAAATTATAAAAGATACGCAAGTTTTGAGTGGTATATGATTTTGAGATTATTTTAGTTTTTACTGTGTTGCAAATGGTGCATTTTAATTGGTGCGAGCGCGGTCTAGATAATTTATCAAGTAACGTACTTGATCTTTGACATTTGTGCGATACATACGAGTGGTAAGCATTCGCCCGCGAGCTTTCCAAATCACCGACTCATTCGTGACTTTGTCTCTACTGTAGTCTATTCACTTATCCACATATAAAACGAAATGCATGATTTATCTAATAAATCTAACTGAATCAGAAAATAAAACTCGTTTTTCTTAGCAATATAAAAATAACTTATTTATCTTCCTTGCATTATTGAGGAAAAAATCGAATAAAGGAAACCGTATAATATTTTGCTGTGCCGCGTTAATCCAGTTTACAAGAATTAAAACACGGTGTATTTGAAATCGATCGAGAGACGAAACGAAACGGAAATGCGACCTGAACCGTCGATGTTTCTGTGCAGGTGACGCTGAAGGAGATGGAGGATCATAAGGCTTCCACGCATCCGCGCGTTCTGTGCTCGCACTTCGACCTGGTTGGCGATCAACGCGAGCACTATAAGCATCTTTATTTGCCGGGACGAGACGCGCCCACCGACGCGGCACGCGACGCTTCTCTCACGGAGATGGTGTGCACCAAGTGCGCCAAGGGCTGCCCGAACTTGGGCGAGCTACATCGCCACATGCTGGAGTGCGGTGGCGATCAGGCCTGGTTGCTCGGCCTCACCGGTAGCGGCAAGAAGAAGTGTAAATGGCGGCCGTTCGGTAGTCGCAGCCGTCGACGGCGTCAGCGCGGCCCGAAGAGAAACATACAGAACTCGCAGACACAGCCACGGGTTATCCATGTGGAGCGATTCAAGGAGAAGCAGACATCAACCGGTCCTAGAGTCCGGCCAAGCGACCGTAAGAACGAAATTTGTTTTCAATATGATAAAGTTTCGCGTGGAGGCACTCTAACTTTCCATGTCAGCTTCTTATCTCACGTACTTTACACGAATAAACAAATAAGATACAGGAAACGGATCAAAGATACAAGAAGAAGTAGATTAAAAAGATGATGCGCTTTTTACGGCGTGGATTATTTTCTGATAAAATATATTACCTTTTTTTACATAATATTACATGAGTCGTAAATTAAAAAGTATCGATAAAAGGTGTCTGAAGTGTGATGCATGTGATCTTCGCTTACGATCTTCAAATTTCATTGCCAGAAGAGGAACTTAAATGAACTTATTTACCAAGAGATTCACCAAGTTTTAATTATCTTAGATATTAATCTTAGATATTAAGATGGAATTTACAAGTCGTTGCAGTATCTTCACGATCGATCGCTCGAATTTGTTCTCAGGCGAAAGCATTCAGAAAATGCTAGCCAATCTGCCGCCTAAAAGAGCCACGAGGAAGGTTCTGCAGGAGAGCATGATGCGATCGCAGGGCCGACTTCGTAACGTAAGTAATTTAATAGCGCGGAACAATGACTAGCTTTGCCTCAATAATACACTCGATCAAAATTGGGTCGATATTAGAACCATAAAGGGTGATTATAATAGCCGACTGATTTAATTAGAACGTCGACAGTGTAATATCTATCTCATTAATATCTTAATGGACTTTTTATGGTAATACAGTTTGATATTATCCTTCTGAACCATTTCGATGAAAATCATACATGTCGTAATACTAAAATTAAAATTGCTCAATAAAAAGCTACTTAGAACGTACGTCTTCCTCAATCTGTCGTCTCGATCGTCAATAATTACTTCCAATTACATTTAAATTTTCATTATCCGAGAAAGTCACTCAATTCTTTATAATTCCCTACGGGCAGAAAAATCGGCGTAAACGGTAAATGATAAACGAGACCGATTGAAATCGTAGATATGGTTTGACATAATTTTGTGTATTATCAAGATAAATTACGTAAACAACGAAATGTCGTATAGTCGGTCAAAGCTTGGACGGCGCGAATATGCCAAATAATTGAGGGAGAAAATCATGAAAAACTCGAGACTCGTCGAAATAATGATAGAGCGTTATTGCCTTGCGCGCCTCGTCGCACACGAGCAGAGGCATCGATTAGTTGACATACGCGCTCGTCGAAGTATACATTCCCATGATCGTGCACACATTCGCGCAGGCAGGGTGATTTTTATGCTGCCGTTGTATTCGTTTTACTTTTTTTTCGATAAAAACGCTAGATTTCTTGCTTCAACATGCTTTTTTATCCTTATTGTTGCAAAAGTAAATTGTAAATAAAAGCGTAAGATAAAATGTTATTAGCTTCTTGAAGACAAAAGCTTAGAATTCTGTCTCAATGGCAACGAAAAAGAATTTATCACTGCAAAAGCTGTAGCGACATCTTTGGGCTTTGTTGAAACAGGTGCAGACCAGAACGAGGCCTCGCATAATCGGCGACAGCTCGTCCCGAATCTCACGTAACAAAGCCGCCCTGAGGAACAAACTGCTGAAGAACGCCAAGTCGATTCAGCGGAATCGCTGTCGAAGCGACAACATCGCCGCGGTGATCGAGAGCGTCGTGAGGAAGTGTCACGAGACCGAGAAGAAATCCGACGGCGATGGCGAGAAAAGCACCGAAACCGAGAACGAGGGTAAGAAGGATGCCAAAGAGGTGAACGAAGGTTCGTCGAAGGCGACCAGCAAAACTTCGGATCAGAGTGATAGAACTGCTCGACCGAGACCCGTTGGACGACCTAAAGTTCTCGGTAAGAGGAGGAACGTGAAGAACCCGCAACTTCAAAGCAAAAGCGGTAACAAGTTGGCAAAAGCGATGAGTAAGTTCGCGAAGTTCAGGAATGGCACTGCATCCGAGACGAAGGGCGAAGGCGAGGAGACATCCTCCCCAAAGAGTACACCAAAGAATGCAAGGACGACGCCGAGAGCGATTGACAAAGACGAGGGTGGTCTCGACAGCAAGAAAATGTTGACGACTCCTGGAGTAAGGAGCAAAAATAAATTGACGCAAGGCATACTGAAGAGAAGGCGTTTCGTGGATCCGGTGGCTTCCTTGAATGCCTCTCTTAAGGCAAAATCGCAGTTACGAACGCAGGACGGTAAGTTTGCCCGCAATCCGAACAAGGGTTTGTCAGCGAAATCGGAAACAAAAACGGACGACGGGAAACACAAGGCGGACTCGATTGAAATCAAGCCTAAGCTGAAAGCGACGCAGAAGTTGAAGAAAACCGAGGTCCAGCTGCCACGAAGAGTCACCCGGCTATCGTCGGATAGTGACAAGATGCCGACTTTGGAACCAGTCGTGCAGATCGTTTCCTCCAACGAGGAATATGTCGATAAGTCGGCGAACGATCTGCCTATCTTGTCGCCAGTGACGTCGTCGGGATCTCTTCAGGATCAAAAGACATCCCGAAAGTACGTTTTGAAGGAGAAAGAGGGTAATGTCGAGGCTAATACCGATCTCGAGGCTGTTTCTGAAAAAAGCAAAAAAGTGCAAAAATCAACGAGAGGAAGAAAGCCAAAGGAGAAAACGAAAAACATAGCAAAGCAAAAGAAGATTAATATAGTTGAAGAAAACAAAGTTTCCAAAAATAACTCAGCGGTGTTAAAAGATGATAAAATAAAAGGAAAAAAGAGTTTATCGGTGAGTGCTAATAGCGGCGAAAATAGCAAAGAAGAAACGTCAAAGAGAGAGACAATCGCCAAAAAAGATTCTAGATTGAGGAAGGAAGAAGTAACGAAGGAAACTCGGAGCAACTCGAAAACCAGAATGGATAAAGATTCCGTGAAATTGTCGGATATTCCATTCGAGGTAAAGAAACTGCTGGGTTCGGCTAGCAAGGAGGATCTTTTGAGTACACTGGAACTCGCGTCTAACGACTCGAAACGCATCCTGAGGCAATCGACACCCAGATCGAAAATACTTCAAGTGAACGACAAGAGTCCGCGGGAACTCGATGACGAATCGGATGGATCGAAGGGCACGAGCAAGAAGGAGAAGACTGAAGCGTTTAGAAAATCGTCCAGGAAAAAGAGCGACGATAAGATGGCAAAAACGAATCTAGAAAAAGATTCGTCTAACGCGAATGCTAATGCGGCGCAAAACGAAAGAAGTCAACAGGGTAAAAGAGACAGAACAGCAAAAACGAAGGAGATTGCGGTTGACAATCCCGATGTGGAAGGTAAAACTGATGGCAGACAAACGAGAGGATCATTGAGCGATGCCAAAAGTGAGCCTACTTTGGAAGTCGCAAGCGATAGCTCCCGGAAAGGCAGTGGCTTGCTGGGGAAACGTCGCAGCCGTAGATCGATCGACGAAGATAAAGAGACTAACACGCACACGTCCGAAGAACAGAACAGCAACGAAAATGTTATGTCGATCGAAAAGGAAGCCGAGAAGGAACTTGATGTCTGTAAGAAGGATAATGAAGACGAAAGTGATAAAAATTCCGATGATCGCTTAGACTCGACGGTAGTGAATATCAATTTGAGTCACCTGCAGTCGGAGACGAGCAACCTGTCCATCGACAGCGGTAAGGAAAACTCGTTGGAAACTCCCGTGAACGTTCACACCAAGGTGAAAGTAGGAAGACCTAAAAAGACGTGGGGCGCGCGCCGCGAGAAGTCGTCGAGGAAGAGATCCTTGAACAACGTCATCGGTATTCTGACGGAAGGCATGAATATTCCCATAGAAGCGCAGCAGAACGTACAGGTGCTCACGGTTCAGACCAGTCTGGATAATCCGGACAGGGTAGCGCGAAACGGAAGCGCGCAACAACCAAGCGGTGGCGAGGTGACCGCGGTGGACTCAGCATTCAGCGAGCTGTCGATCCTCGCCAAGAGCGAAGAAGAATCCACGGAGAACGAAGCCGTTACGGCGGCAAGCACGACCGACACTTCTCACGCAGACGATGAGAAGAATGCTTGTCCTGATGAGACGCAGGTCGAGAATGCCTTCGTCGACGTATCGTCGAAAGTCACAACTGTTAAAGCGTGTTCGCCAGCCAACGACATCATCCTTGATCTGTCCAGAAGAAAACCCAAGGGCAAGGGCTCTTTCTTAGAGAAAATTGTGTCGAAAATAGCCAAGCAGAAGGACGCTCTGCTAGAAGGTGAGGTAGGTTCTTTGCTTGACACTGCGGCCGATGAGTTGACCAGCATTCTCGATGAGGTCGGATCACCTACCTTGGCTGATAACGCGGAGAATGCAAATTCTGATGAGGCAAGCCATGTCTCGAAAAACAACAAAGATAACAGTGCGACAATTACACCCACTGATAAGGAACTATCGGCAATCGATTCTGAAATCCAAGCGTTGGAAAACGACAAAACCAATGTCGAGAGTACGATTTCCAAACATTCAACAGATTCCTTAGATGCTTCAGACAATCTCGAGGAAAACTTGGCGACAAAGACTGAAACGCAAAGCGAGAATCAAACTAAAGTAAGTGATGTTTCAGATGTTGAGATGAAGAGCGACGATGATGTGGACAGAAAGATGAATGATGCAATGCCTTCTGTTGAGGAATCACATGTTGAATCTTACGGAAATAAATTGATAACGAATAAAGAAGCAGTTATTTCAATAGAAATTCCAAATAAAAGTCCTACCGATACTTCAATTTCGCATCCGTTAATTACGCAAAAAGAAAACTTAGAAAAACTCGAAAGAAAGGGAAGAGTCACGAAATCCAGGAGAAAATCCAGGAAAAGGTCATTGGAGAACGCAAGCTCTAAGAAACGTAAAAAGAAACCATTAGAAATCGTCGAAGATCGCGCTGAAGAAGATGTGCAGAAGGAACTCCGGCTGAGCGACATCATCACGTCCAAAGACACGTCCAATGTTGGAAATGAATTTTCAAAAGAAGATAGCAACATCGTGGAGACTTCAAACGCAGATACCGAAATTGAGAAGTCGATGTCGCTTCAATGCAGCGAATACGAAATCATCAAGGATGATTTGAAATCATCGACTTTAGAGAAGGACCTCACAAAAGCTAATGATGAATCGAGTTTAGAAAAGTTCACCGATCTTCCAGAAGTAACTTGTGAAAATGCGAAATTAACGGTAAATCTTGAAGAATCCCTTGACAAAATAATTTCCAACAAAAATGCTGTTGTAAACGATGTTCGATCGACAGAACTGGTTGAGAAAAGCGCTGATTTTTCGATATTATCTTCAGAGAAAACCGTTGAATGTGGAAAATTTGCGAATAAGACACAGAAAAAGGATCAAACTGATACGAAGGAGCCTTCGTCTAAACGTACATCAAAGAGAAAATCGCAACCTGCCTTAACTTCTCCGATAGATGCTGCGACAGATACTCTCCAAACTTCCGTAAAACCGACTGACGAGACAGAAAATGTATCATTTTCATCGTCTATTGTGATAGAACAATCTTCGGAATCAACTGATGTACAACCGACAAAAATTGGGACCACTAGCGAAGACTCGGACGTTCCTTTAGAAAAATTATTGTATTCAATGGAAATGTCTGGAAAACATAAAGAGACACAAAATACAAACGATTCAGGTCTCGTCAATTCAACGCCTTTAAAAACAACGAGAAAACGTGGCGCGAAGAAAAAGTCATTGGCCGATGAGCATCTAGAACTATCGGAAGACAAGCCTGTCGAAGTTGCTTCGAAACGCAATGACGAATCCAGCATCGCAGATTCTAACAAGCAATTATCGGCTAGCTTGGAGAACTTCAAAATACCGGAAGTAAAGGATCTGCTGCAGAGCGGGAAGAAACGAGGCCCGAAGAAGAAATCGCAGCCCGAGGATGGTCGCTTTAACGGCGGAAGCATTCCCGAAGAATCTCGGGCGAGCGAGGAACTTGCGGAGAACAGCGAGATGTCCAACTTGGTCGAAGAGAAAGTCGAAGAACAAGAAGAAACGGAGAAACATGTAGAAGAATCGAGCACGAAGAGGCTCGAAAGATCGAGTTCTTCAGGTTCGATCGGGCTTACTCCACCTTCAACCAAGACGAGATCTATGTTCAAGAAAAAGACACAGCTGTCGAGCGAGGACCTTGCCGATTCCAGCACTCGAAGTCAGGGTGCCGAAAGCACGGACGACCTGTCCGAGAGCTCGTGCGTCAGCGAGTCCAGCTACTTCAGGAAGAAGCGATTCGCGAAGAAGAAGAAAAAAGAGGAGACGGTAGCTGACGATAACGCGCGAGACGATGTTTCTCTCACAGATTCGATAACGTTGAAGAGCGATAAGCAAAATGCGAAAAGGAAGACGAGCAAAACCAGATCGTTGCTCGACGAGCATCTTGATCTCTCCGACGCGGACGACATCGACATTCCGATGGACATCCAAGCTTCATTAGAAAATGCGGAAGCGTTGGAGAACATCGAACGAGAGTTCGAACTCACTGAAAAATCTTCGGATCTGCAAAACGAAGGCGCAGACAAGCCAACGGATGATACGGAGGACAAAGATTCGTGCGCCACATTAGAACGACCGGCATCGAATAATGATTCTCCGGATAATCCGGTCACTCCGAAGAAACGTGCGGCTGGCAACTTCGTGGTCGTGCATACAAAGACCGGCGAGATCCTGATCGTGGAGAAGCGGAAGAAGCTAACGAAGGAGGCGGCGAGATTTTTCTGCGACGTGTGCGCCACCAGCTTTACCCGCAAGAGCTCCCTGAAGAAACATACGTTGTCGCAGTCGCATCTATCGCAATTGACAAAATCCACCAAGGAGAAAATCGAGCCTGTTGACAGCAGTACATCGGAGAATGCTGAAGAATACGATGACGAATGGAAGAGTAACGATCAACAGACGGAGAGCGTTCCAGAAGACACTCGGTCTCATGAAATCGTCCGAAAGTCTTTGGAACCAGACGAGAGTTACATTCCTTACGTAGCTAGCGCGGAATCGACGAAGCCTCTGGTGGATCTTGGAAACACAAGACAGATGTTGGAAGATAAACTGCTGGACGAAGAGATTTGCAAGATCACCGAGAATATGAGTCATGACGAGTATGTTCTGACCGATCATGTGACACCGGATGAACCGATGTTGTCGTCGACGCCGATCAAGCCCGTCAAAAAGCAGCAGGAGGAATCGGTACGAGGCAAGAACGCTGACAAGAAGCGGAACAAGTCGAAGAAGAGGAATCTAGCGGAGGAACATTTGATCTTGGATTCCCCCGAATTGGAAAAATCTAAAATCGACTCGGATAAGCTTTCAAAACCAACTAACGACGTCGTACGAATTTCCTCGCCATCTTGCGACCGTACTTTGACAAAAGAAACAATGGAAACAGTGGAAAAGGTTGAAGATGTTTCTAATAAATGTGTAAATATTGATGAAATAAAGAATCAGTCGGAATTAATTGTTAAATCTTCGAATGAAGAAACAAGTTCAAAATCAGCATGTGATATCGATGCAAAAGCTGAACAACGAACAGAATCCAGGACCACGAGGAGAACGCTGAGAAAGCTCTCCAAAGTGGATAATGAGGGAAAAGAAGAGACTTCAGCTTCAACCGAGACGAATCGTTTCAGCCTGAGACCCAGAAGAAGTAGAAACATCCAGCATTACGAGGAATCTGACGTCGAAGCTGATGTATATTTTATGGACACCTCTATGGAGATTAATAGCGACGAAATAGAAAGTAATCATGACGCGCAAAAGGGACAAGACGAAGTGGAAGAGGAAACAAACAAGAATGTATTACGGGAGAAGACGCGCGTTGACGCCGAAGATAAGAATCCGCAGGATGCGGAAGTCGCAAAATCAAAGACAGACACGACGAACGATACTAAGAAAAGGAAACGTGGCAGACCGAGGCTTAAGAATCGAATTGTTCCGAATTCCGGTATCGTTTCAGCTCACACAAAACCCGAAGTTAATGAAAATGATGTTGCTACGGACAATCTTGACGAATCAAAAATCGAGGATCAAAAATTAGATTCGCATATCAAAGAGCGTCTTGACGAGGCCGGCAAGGCGCCACATATTGATGCAAGTGCCCAGCCTTCTAAACGGAGCAGGGGCAGGCCTAGGAAGAATCCTATACCAATTACAAACAACTCTTCAGTACAAGCAGATAATTCGAGTGCTTCCGAATCGACGAAATCAAATCACGATGAAGTGAAAGAAGAGACAGACGCGACTGAATCGCGTTCCAAAACGATTATCGAAGAAATTGCATCGATCGGTTCTTTGATACCGAACGTGGAGTCTTCGCCCGCCGTTCAACAGCACGCTCCGGAATCGAGTTTATCGGAAACGAAGAAAGATTTATTAAATGCTGAAGAGGCTCGAAGCACCGAGCCGAGCGTTTCCGAAGATCAAATGGCGCAGAGAATAGAATCTACGGATATTGAAGCAGACGATACCGTACTCGTAGAGAATTGCAAGAATACGCTTACCTTCGATATTCCACCAGAAAAAGTCGAAATATTGATGCCATCAGAAATAAATACGTCTGTTGATGATGCAAAATGTATGCTAGAAGACAAACATAACGACGATACGAGCGTGAATATTTTAACGAATCTAGCGACCGAGTCTTCAGCTGAGCTGTCCCCACAAATTACCGAACAGGTACCGATCGACGATTTGAGATCGATTGAATCAAAAGTAACCGACAACGATGAGAGCTTCAAGGTTCAGAAACTAACAGACATCTCGGAAGAGAAGCCAACAAAACCAGAAGAAGAATTTCCCGAAGAAGTTCCCGAAGCAAAGCTTTCAGGATCGGAAAATAGCGAGGACGAAGCTTTAGTCACTGACGATAAATCTCTTCCCGTCGCAAGTTCCCATGAATCTCAGAAAGTAATAGATAAATTAGAGAATGATAGCATTTGCGACGAAAAGACGTCTCGACTAGAATCATCTAACAAGAAATTATCCAGAAAGTCGACGAGTAAAGAACGAGAAATCGATCGCAAAAGACCGAAAACGTCCAAGGGCAGAAGGAAAAAGGTCAAAATCGCTGAACTGTCGAGCGACAGCGAGAACGATGATGACGGGATCGAATCCGTTGCTTCGAGCAAGAGCAAGATCGTGAAGAGCGTGTTCGGCCGAGTGTTCGGCGGCGAGAAAGCGGACAAGGTGAAGGAAGTGCTGAACGACTGGGTGTCACGGTCAGAAGACGACTCGGACATGTCCAGGAGTGCTTCCGAAGCGAGATCCTACCTGCGCGGACCGACAAAGTTTCCCGAGAACAGGCACAAGAAGGAGAAGAAGTGTCACCCTGGCTCCGAAACGAAGAAGGACACCGATCGATCACCCAGAAAGAAAGGAAACGACAAGTTCGGTAGTGAGGCTCACGGGAAGGCGAAGAATCGGAAGAAACGAGAGAAGGATGTCGAATCGATATCCGAGGATCGCATCGAGTCGCCCATCAATCCGGCCAAGCGGAGACACAGAGAGAGCAAGATCAGGGCGGACGAGAAGATCCTGAGAACCTTCGATGACGAGTCGCCGACTGTTTCGGAAGACGACAAGATTAAGGGAACGAACGATCAGATTAACAATGAATTGAACGATAAGGACAAGGAAACGAGGAGACACCATGAAAAGGAAACGAATAAGGAACGGACGAAGGATAAGAATTTGACCTCCGAAAACTGGGAGAGTCTTCGAGTCGATCACGACGCTCACGGAAAGTCGAAGAATAGTTCCAGCCATCGTAAAAAGCAAGACGAGCGTTCTTTCTCGCCATCGCAGTCCAATGTGTTCAAGCACAGACGGAGGGAGAGCAAGACCAGAGCCGGCGAGAGGATCTGGAGAGCATTCGACCACGAGACTTCATCGTACCTTTCCGACTATCAGGATCTCGACGAGACGCGCCGGATTTCTAACGAGCAGGAGAGTGAGTTTTACGAACCTAAAAACTTGAATCGTTCGGACAATTTGAAGAGCGTTAAACAAAAGGATGAGGACGCTTGGAAAAACGCCAGTTTGACGGATCGGGAACAGAGCGGGGTGCACAGTGGACGCGGGAGGCTCAAGAAGGACTCGAACAATTGCAGAAGACAGGATTCTAACGTGATTAAAATAAGCAAGACGAAAACGAACAAGAAGGTTCCAAGAGACTTTGATAACGATCCGTCAATTCCTTCGAGAGATCAGGAAACGAAGGACGAAACGCAAAACGATCAAACGACACGATCTACAAATGAATCGAGGAATCGTTCGAAAACTTCGATCAAGGATAATGCTTATGAGTCCTTCTATGGCGACTCGGTTGTTTCGAAACACACGAATAAAGATCAAAATAATTTGCTAGCACATTCAGATCGGTCAACCAGGAAGAACAAAAAAGGGATCGTCAACGAGGATTGGAAACGGTCAGCGAGAAACCTAGAATTCAATCAGGAGGATGATCAGCCGACCGAGAAGGAAATTGGACGAAAAGACGAAGAGTCTGCGATATCGTCGCACAGTTGCAGCAGTTTAGCGGCCGAAGGATCAATAATAAAGAATCAATTGACCGATTTCGATGGAAATTCTCAGACGAATCGAAAGTCCGATGACAACGACGACGAGGAGGAAGAGAGCGACAACGATCTCGGACGACAAAGAATGTCGCCGTTCTACGCTCGCGAGACTCCCGATAGCTCGATAGAGAACAGCTCCAACGAGGAAGAGGAGGAGGAGGAGGAAGAGGAAGACGGCGAAGAGGAGGAAGAGGAGGAGGAACGTATAACGCACGAGGATAATTCCAGGAAGACGAACCCTAACGAATTTTCCGGAGAGAAGATCATCATTAGATCGCCGTCGTCGGGTCACAGATCGGATGTGGTGACGATCGCGCCCACAGACGCGATCGAGGACAACGCGTTGGATGTGCCGCGGGAGATCGAGTCGACGATGGAGCCGCGGCAAGGCAAGATCCTCAACTTCGACGAGGAGCTCTTCGTGGAGTGTTGCTCGAGATTGAAGGCCACCAGCGAGAACGAGCTGAGAGGCGCGAAGAAGATTAAGCTGGACCACACGGAGTCATATCATAAACGGGACGAACAACCACAGGGATTCAGGGTCAACAGAGACCGATGGAGGGACGTGGAGAGCCAAAACAGTCTCGGTAGTCTTCTGGAGTCAGTGAATCAAGTGAGTATTATACGTTGGGAATTTTTACACTTGAATAAATTATCGATATAATTGATGAATTATTAATTATATTTTAATGAGTCAATTATCCCATATATACAAAACAAATGTGTTATTATCCGTTTGATCTGAGCTATTTAGTGATATGATAATTAAATAAATATAAATCTTTCAGCGATTGATCAACGGTAAATCACGAAATCGTTTAAAATTTGACTATATATTTATTTAATAGATTAAATAAATTTTTTGCTATCAAATTGTGATTTGATTAATTGGCGAAAGGATTAACTTCAGGTTTCGGATAAATAGAGTTATAAGTTTTAAATATGCTTTGCTATAAAGTTAATTAAAAAGATTAATGTATTTGATACATATAAATCATTTGATCAAAAATTACATTAATCTTTTTAAAATTAAACAGAATTATAATGAAAAGTACATAATGTGAGGTATATATATCGCTTGGAAATTCTAGTTGCTCGGCGAGGAGATGTGCAACAGCCACGATAGAAGCTATCGAACGCGTGGCAGCGAACGATCGAGCAGATCGGCCAGTCCGGATGCGTCGCGAGTCGACAATCTCGGTTATGAGGACAGTTTGGACGTAGCATTCGAACACAATAACAAACTGCGAGATAAGATCCAGCAGCGCATGAGGGAGAGCGAGAATCTGATAGCCAGCACATTCGGCCAGAAAATCAACGACAACGATCATCCTGACGACGACAAGCGAGACAGCGTTGGAAACTCGTACTCGTCGAGTATTCACGAACACGAACAGCTATCAACGTCGGTCGTGTCGAATAGAGAGCAGGAGACCTCGCCGGGACACAAGAACAAGGTGAACTCGACTCTAGGCGGTCTACATAAGGCGCTATCCAACTTGTTGCACAGCAACGGCAAGCATGATCATAAGTGAGTATCTCGATACTTAAATTTATGCGTCAAATCTGCACTATAAATATTTTCGTTGTGTGATCGTATAGTGAATAGTTTCGAGAAAACAAATTAATATTCTATCAGCGTAAGAAGTACGTTATAATAATGAGCTTTCCAGTTGGGCGTGGATAAGTTTGATAAGTTTGATGAGATTCTGAACTCGAGGAAGACGAAGATTCTTTAAATTCATACTTCATACTTCGTGAATAAACTCGCGAAATTTTCTTGACCAGCTGTCATTTACAGACTTACAAATTACTGATACCAGAATCTTGTTTTTTTTTCCGCTAAGTATAAACTTGACGATTTGTTCTCCTATATAATTCACAAGAGAGCTCAGCTTATTATCCTATTTTTATGATGCTATGTACGGACATGCTTAATATTTTAAATACGTTTCTTTAAAATCCCATTTTGATATGAAAGCGCGGAAAGACATTCAGAGATTAATAGAACGCATATGTGACGAAACGCCGAGCTAGGTGATTAAAAATATCTCGCTCTATTTTGCAGGACGGCTCGCGCGTATCAAAGCGTATTTTTCAGTTTCGCATCGGCTCAACACCTGTTGATTGCTCGTTTATCTGGCCGCGCGGCCATACGTTTTGTTTTCACCCGATTCTTCGATTACGCTAAACTAGATGTAGCGTATGATTGGCGCGTAGAGGACAGTCGGATTTTTCCTGGAAAAAAAATCCCCGTGACCCGACTGTTGCGTCGGGTGATTGTCTTCCCGCAGGGCTCGAATCGAGCTGTGTCGAGCGACGTTACGTAAAAACGCATACAACCCGTAATACTCCGGCGATTGTTATTTGTTCCCTCTGCCAGTCTGCCTTCTTCATTCGGAATGCAATTATTCGAGCGTGTCGAGGCTCTATTTTCACTAAGGACGGTCGAGAAACCATCGTCGAACGATGCCCATCCGTTCGCGTTGCGTATTGATCCGCTTTCGTCACTCCACTCCGTACGCGATGGACGATCTCTCCCACAAACAGCACCGACGTGTAGCGCCTTGATGATACATGGAACTTGATATGTGGCATGTAGGGAGCACTATCGTACCCCACGTTCATTATCCTGCTAATTTATTTACTAGCAAACACTGTTTTCCCAGGAATTTTTATTTGAAGAAAAAGAATATCTAAGTGCACCTTTCCTATAGCCTCCGGAAATGAAATAAAGGGATATTTCCACAATTATGTCAATTAATACAGATTCCATAATTTGTATCGACTCCGTTTAAAAAAAGAAACTTTTATTGGAGTTAAATGATTAAGGAATGATATTTATCATGTACTTCATGTGTCAGATTTATTTTTTATATATTGTTATTGGTTACATTTTTTGTTTCGTGCAATCTATGAGAGTTCATTAAATAATTTTATTTGATATTATTATAACTGTGTGTGTGTGTGTGTGTACAATAACGATATAGAATGTTCTTGTTTGTTTGCTATACTCGACTTTATTCGCTGCGGTGATTGACCGAATAACAATGCGCGTTTATTATTAAATCTAATTACTCTATTAAACCCTTTACAAAAACATACACATTCTTCAATTTCATATTTTATTCACCGATATACCGTTGACTAAAAATACTGTTAAAAAATAATTTCTCGCTTGTTTCTTTCATTGTCGTTAATCCAATTAAAACTTGTATAACAAGCCATCAAGAATGCAGAAGCTTTTAATAGATGATCACAATCATCTCTACGCGACCATATTTTCTATGCAATTAACCACATGATCACGCGTGGGTTTAATAATGAATCGCGCTGTATCGTTTATCGATGTATGAACAATCTCATTTAATAAAGCTGTTATAAACCAATTTTATTCCGCAGCGGTTCCGCTCCGATGAAGCTGCTGGCGGAATTGGCCTGCGCCCGAGCTCCGACCTCCACGTCGCCGGTGGACACCGCGAACAGCGGCAGAAATCATCAGTCGGTGAAGATGGTCGCGGCGGCGGTCGCGGCGGCAGCTGCAGCTGCAGCAGCGGCGGCGGTGGCGGCCAAAGACACCCCGATTTCCCCAAAGAGGCCGGCGAAGGACTCGACGGTAACGTCAAGGAATTCGCTAACGAAGAAGACGAGGAACCCGATCAAGGAGTTGTTCGAGCGCAAGAAGGAGATAAACGACAGAAAGGAGCAGGAACGCTCGAAGGCGTTCGTTGAGTTGAACGTGCAGAAGCAACGCAAGTCGAAGAAGAACAGGAAACAGCAGCCGGAGTTCCCGCTGATTCGTAGGAGCGAACACTACGGCGGTTTAGCAGAAAAGAAGAAACGTCGCGATTCTCTCGACCGGAAAGGGGAGTCGGAGAGGATAAAGGACGTGTACGAGTTCGACGAGGAGGAGAGTCAAATGGCGCCCACTCTGGGTAGCGTGTTGTCCTACAGGAGCCAAGTCGAGAAGAGTTTCGAGACCAACTGGTCGAGGATGAAGAATGTCGACGGAGACTTGGATGCCGTCTTAGAGAACGGCAAGGCGAATTACGTCACGGACACGAAGTTGGACGCTATGATCAACCGTAAATTCCAGGAGCTGGAGAAGTTTGCGCCAAAGACGAAGGGCGCCCTGAAGTCATTCCAGAGCGAGGAGCAACAGCAGCAGCGGGTCGCCGAGCCGATTACCGGACCAATGGACGAATTCGTGGAAAGAAAGCAGCAACGCGTGAAACGGCCCGTAGAGCAGGGCTCCAAGCAATCCGGCAAGATCAAGAAACGAGGTAAAGGCTCGAAGAAGCGAGCGAGAAACGCGTGGTACGAGAACGACAGCTCGGACGAGTTCAGGACGGCAGCTAAGACGGAAGACATCGGCGTTGGCATTTCGAAGAGTCAACGCTCGTGCTCGAAGGGCAAGCAGAACCTCTTCGCGGAGTTGTCGACGTCGTCCGAGAGCGAGTACGAGTGGGACGACGTCGATTACGCGATCGCGAACGAGCAACGTTCGTCAAAATCGAGAAAGGGTCCGAAGAAATTGTTCGACGTCAACATCGACGAGGCAGACGATCGACGCGTGGTCAACGAATCCGAATTCGACAACGAGGATCAAATCGCAAGCGATTGGAATCAAGTGCAGGTACAGAAAGATGCTATGAAGAACGATCACGACGGCGTGAAATCAGAGTCGGAAATGTCGGATCATTCGTTGGTGATAGACGAGAGGAAGATGACCGACGAGGCGAGGAACAGTGATGACGATGCGGATAATCAATACGAGAGAACGTTTGAGCTGGACGATTTGTATAGAGAAGATAGCTCGGATGCGGAGACAGAGATCGAAGAGAACGAAAAGCCGACCGTCGAAGAAGTGAAGAACAGAGCTGAAACGCATGCATTGGATGCAACTTTGCAGACGAAACTTACTTCCACAAACGCGAAAGACGATTGTACGGAGAATGAACTGATTTCCTTGGAAGAAGCTTTAGATCTCCTCGATCGGCACGAGAATCTCGATCCGAAAACTGAGAGTGTACGTGCGAAAAACAATATCGTCAACGGTACTATGGACGACGCTTTTAACGATGGCGTTATTAATGAGGAGATGGAGAACAAACGTTTGAGTCCTATAGAGATGCGAGATGAAAAGGAAGAAGCAGACGACGATGTTCCGGCTTTGCCCGAGAAACTGTCCAGCAACGAGAAACCGCAAAAAGAATCCGATCACAATCTTCCTCTTCACGTGTTCCTCAGCAGAAAGGTGCAGGAATCGAAAAAACGAAAGCAACAACAGTTAGACAAACTGCGAGAGGAGCAAGAGCGGATACTCCTGGAATTTCAGCCGACCAGAAGACAAAGGAAGTGCGCGATAGGCAAGCAAGGTCTACTGGCGGAAATAAGCAGCTCGGATGAGGAGTTGTACGTGAGAGACAGCAGCAGGAAAGGTAGCGATCACGACAAGTCGCGTAAGAAGAGGGAGTCGAAGGAGAAGAGGAAGGAGAGGTATCTCGAGAAGAAGCACGAACAGATGATTGCCAAGGAACAGAAAGCGATCGAAGAGGAAATTCTTCGAGAGGTCGGCAAGAGAAAAGAGAGTCTCGCACACAGCGCGGATGATACTGTCTCGAATACCGATGCCATGGAGACAGCCGTTTCCGAACAGATTCAAAGAAAGAAACATCAGACGAAGGAAAAGCATAAAAAAACTGGAGATGAACTTATTGACATGTGGTG